>NC_069723.1:19952634-20252634 GCF_027358585.1 Pangasianodon hypophthalmus | reverse complement strand
TTATAGAGTTTAAAACATCTTTCCAATGTTTTCAATGTGGTCCAGAAGTAAATGTACGTAAGACAGATTGAGCAATACAGGTACAGTTAAGTGCAAAAGGGCTTTGTATTCCTGATTTTGTTCCCTAGGACAAAATCAGGAATACAAAGAAATTTAATTTACACTAGCAAGACATTTAGTGTGTTTGATTTATTTTCTATATTTTTTTACTATTATAGAGAACAGAAAACTACAGGAATTCCTGAATTGAAATACAGTATGTATTGTCGTCACCATGTCTTCTGCATGTAGAAAACTGCATTTAAATTTCCATTCCAGGCTCCTGAGTGGCACAACAGAAAGGCAGCAAATCATCCGGAGGTCACGAGTTCAAGGATCCCAGTAAATGATCTTTTCTTAAATTTGAGATGTCAAAGTATATATGTGGCTGAAAAACCAAAAATTTTGGTCAAAACCAGATTTTTTTTTTTTTTTGCCATTTTTTGCTGTTTGCACTTTCAAATTAAAAAGTACAGTAGTTTGATTTTACATCCAATGTTCTGGAGTACAGCACAAAAACAACTTACTTACAACACTGTACTATAATAATGGTAACCTTTATCATATATCTCTCCTTTAAACCTCACCATTCCACCATTTTGCTCTGTAAAGATTATCATCAACGCATGCCTGGTACTAAAGCGCTCTACATTACCGTACCTGTTTTACAATCCACGAAGAGCAGGGTTAGTTTGTCTATGTTAATTAAAGCTGAAATATTTTGTTAACCTGTGGGGCAGGAGATACAGTGTTCCCTTCATTTCGCCTGTCAAATCAGATGGCACAATAAAGAAGGCCACACGTATAAAGGCACCATCTACTACTACTGAGAACCCAAAGATGCGGAGAAGTAATTACATCGTCCCGTTTACCAGCGTGCCAGCAAGACAAGTAGACTCAGGACTCAATCTGGCTCTGTTGAAAGAGAAGAGAGTTATTGTTTCCTCAGTAAGAGTTGGGGTAGAGTTCAATTACATTTGGATGGAGATGGAGAGATCTGTGTTACAGAAACCCACTGGGGCCTTCCGTCACTTCAAAGTGTGTGGCTTATCAACTGTTTGCATCAGCAGCCCCTCTGTGTTTGTACAAGATAGCTTGATACGGAACATGTAAGCAAACACTTTGTCGGCTGTCGATTTCTTGCACTCTGCTATCAGCATATTATAAACATACTTTCGTTTATTTAATTTGCTTTTTTTCCCACTTCCCACGTCTGACTTTCTTTGAAAGCACTTTAAGAATTATAGGACAGAGCTACGTTACTGGACTGAGCTCATTCTGAGTGTGATATGGATATTACATTACTTGAATTGATGGAAGATGCTGGAATTTCTTAACCACCAAAACAAATTGTCTTACTCTGCACAATAGAAGTTGTTTATAACAAACAGGAAAGTTGAACCTCTTTGGAATATCAGCAGCAAGAAATAAACACAGTAGACAGATTCATGCGTGAGATCAGATCGGGTTTATTCACGAGTCTTTCCATCTGAATACTTCTGGTTATTTATTCTACTGGATTTAATCCAAGCCTAAAGCTAAGAATCTCGTCTTCTCTTGAATGGTTGAAAAATCTCAGCCGCATTGAAATGACGCTTTGGATGCAAGTAGAACTGACTAGCTAGGGCCCATGTGCTGAAAGGGCCCTTAAGGGGATGAGACTAAATAAAGACAAATGCAGGGGTCTGTGGAGTCCACCCACAAATTCACGGAATGTCTCTGTTTGGATGACAGATGCGATTCCACTTCGTCTTCCCCTCTGAATGCGAAATACGTAGATGACTTATTAAAGCCTCTGAGAACGGGAGCATTGTAAGACACGCAAAAGATTCTTAAGCCAAGCAGAAACAACAACACCAGGGAGAATAAAGTGCCTAAACTCATTCCGTTATTCCGCTGGCTGAATGAGTGCAATTCATTTTGATGAGTAAGGAATGCAGGTTCCCCCTTGAGTGTTAAGTGTCAGAACAAGCGCACTAGAACAATTCATTTGTGTAGGAAAAATATTTGTGCTATGTAGAGTGAACAAAAAGAGACAGACTGAGTGAAGAAGAAGAAGAAGAATTCTCTTAAGATCAGTTCTCAGCTCACTGATCCTCAGTATGGGTGGGAGAAAAATGCCGTTTCGTCTTTCGGCTTGACTCGAGGTGAGACGTCCAGGACCACACAGGAAATTTATAACCACCCTGGAAATTAGGAAGCAGAAAACGTTTAAATGTAATACAATCTACATTTATTTAGATCTATTCAATCTATCCAAAAATATCACTGCTTTAAGAAAAGGTCTTGGTACTTTAACAAAAATAAGAAAAGTAAGTCATCAGACCAGATTTGAAGAAGGGAGATGTGTAAGAAATAAAACATGCTGTTATAGGAAAATAATCAGTGACAGCCCAACATGAAGCAGATTTACTGTTACCACCCTGAAGTTGATTATTTTCCAACAGCAGCACATCACAAAATGATTTATTCCTCATACACAGCTACAATTTGCCAACAATTATTATTATTATTATTATTAAGACACATCATACTTTTTATCCTTTTATAGTTGCATTAAATGTTGTGGAATTTCCCCAAAACAAGTTGGTTCCTATTATCACTTATGCTATAAGTCGTTCCCTTATCAGCCTCTTTCTTTCTTGCTCTGTGTTTTTTTTTTTCCAGTTACTGAGAAACCGGAAAGCGAAAGTCCTCTGTCCTGAAGACTGACACTGGAGACTCCTTCAATAAACAAATGTCTAAATGAATATTTAATAAATGCCTCCTTATATTTAACTTCAATATTATGATTGTACATTTTTATTTGTTAAATAACAACATGATATATATATATTTTTTTATTTGTCATCAATTATATGGAACATCCACCACACAGGTCCCTGTGTAATTGTTACTATAGAAACGATAACGTATTAGTATAAACACATCAACATAAACCTGGGGTTTGTCTTAGACACAACTATTGTCAGAGCTGCTGTTAAGGAAAATTAATCTACACCTTCTGACCACTGACAATTCAACAGGACTACGGTATTAAAGGGAGATTAAATTGTTTCAATTTTCTCCCTACTAATATCTTAAGCATTTTTGTTACCTGTGATAATGAAGGAAAATCTGTGAAACATAAAACAATGAATGTCTAGTTGGAATAAACTACATTTCTTTGTCTTCTTCATTTTGCTGGGGTACGCAAATACAAACGGTTGAGTCCAAACAAGGACAAAAGAGTCATGCTGTGTTTTGTTTAGGGAGTACATTCCCTTTGTTTATTTGTATATCGAAGTGTCTATTTAAAGTTGTGGTTTGTTCCATGTTAGGGTTCTTCAGACAAAATTCAATCCGTTCGTTTCTAATGGGATTCAGGATCTAGCGTGCCAGTAGACACCCACTCATCGGATCGAGGGAGCAGGAGGTGATGGACTTTGATTGAGCTCTTTCTCTTTTGACTCAGACAGACAATCCCCTTCTAGACATTGTCTTTGTGAAATCTCATCCTGACCACACACATGGACGTCAGAAGATCTGGCAGTTTCAGCATTAGCAGGGGAGTGGACATGGAGGATTTCAGATCCACAAACAACAGCAGAGACTGTGAGGGAGTGGAGAGATTGGACATGACTGTATCCTGCCTACTCAATAAATAAACATCAGTGATGAGCAGTAGCATTGCAAAGGCCATAAATCTTGATGTTTCAAGTTAAACGAACCCAAAAGTGTAAATCAAGTCTGTTGAGACAGGAGACTGTGGGTGTGTTTCAGAAGCTGTTAGTGAATTGGCAGTAGTGTTACAGTTACTCAGTAAAAACTGTAACAGATTGAATGGAAGCACATTGTATGGAAGGCTATCTTAAATCAATAAAATACAGTAAAGGCATAATCAATTCATTAAAATGTAAAATCAAAACATAAAAGAAATTTATTTAACTCCAGGGTCCATGGTAGGACCCTGAGCTTGGGTTATTGTCTGTGGAGTTTCACATGTTCTCCACATGTCCATGTAAACTTCCTCTGGGTTCTCTGGTTTCCTCCACTTTCCAAAAACATGCACGTTGGATTGGCTTTGCTAAATTCCCCATAAGTGTGAATGAGAGTGTGAATGTGTGTGCATGGAACCCTGAGAAAGACTGGGTTCCCACAGTATTCCCAGGATAGGCTCCAGATCCACTGTGACTCTAACAAGGATAAAACACTTACTGAAGAAGAAATGTTTAATTGGTTATTTCAAGGTTTGTTTATGTAATTAAACAAATTACATTTAGAAGCTACTTGATTTAAAAAAAAAAAAAGATATTTCCTGATAAAAACTGATTGATTCATTACCAGCAACAAAGTCTGGGCTAGATAAGTTTGAAGAGGAGACAGTCATTCGAGCCTGTTACATTCACATGTACACTGGCGAATCACTAAGGAGGTGAACGAGCAGTTTGGAAGCTTCTGTTTCAGGGAGTGACCTTTCTGAACAGTGGTTCTTTGCCCCATCCAAAGTGCCTTTCTGATGCTCTGAAGCCATCATATTTCTATCAAAATTTATGAAGCCTACCATTTATTAACTTGTGATGTCACCAAGCACACACAAGGTCCAAATCAGACCAAAATAGCCTCAATTGTTTTCATAGAATGTTTTTTTTTTTTTAAGATTCCTTTCTTTCTGGTGGAAAAAAACATGGTTTGGAGACAAGTCTCAATTATGACTAAGTAAAGTTTACCAACAGTTTTAACAGTGTGTTGTGTGGTCAGCAAGTCTTTTCATGTTATCATCAGATGTCCAGCACCACAAAGACTGAAAATCAATAATAAAAACCACGAGTTCAAGGCTACATATAAAGATGAGAAAAAATTTCAAATAGGTCTATAATGTGAAGATAAGTCACACAATTGCGTTATTTTGGATGTTTAATATTAAGTTCTGTACTGTGTAATGCTATCTTACCTGTGTTTAGAAGTCACATGTTTTATTCATGAAGTTCTGGAGTAATAAGACATCTTAAATTCTGTTAGGGAAAAAAAAAACAATTTATAGGTCGCAGTCACAATTTGTTTTGCCTTAAAAAAGGTAGTTCAGAACACTTACTGTTGTAGTCTAGTTTGAAGTTGAAGCTTTTGCAGTCCTGGGGTCTTATTTATCAACACTATGTAGAAAAGGTTCTAAATGGCTTCTTAGGCATAACATTTAGAAATCTGTGCACACAATAAAATTGTGATTGACAAAAGTGTAAGTAATGGGGCTTAATAAATACCAGTTGTACATAGCTGTCACGTATGTGCAACTACTTTGTTAGCTACAGGCACACCTACAACTAACCATATATGGTATGTACGCACATAAGCATCGCTTCTAGGGGTACATAATAAAAATTTATTTTGCTAGTGGCATGATCAAAATGAACTTTTTCAGAAGCAAGGATCAGGAAAGTGGAAGATGATGAAGCCATGCTGGAATTGTTAATGTAATATTTTTTAGTGTTTAATATTAACAAATGGACAAATGTTTACCAAATAACAAATGGTCACAAATCAGCTGTACCTTCACTGACTTTTCCAATTCACATGACATTCTGTGACTGCTGCAGATCATTACAGGGCACTGGATCAGTTGGGCCTAACAAAATTACGACATCCAACACTGCGGGTACAACCCTACTCAGTGATGGTTGGGAAACCTCTTTATCCTTGATTTCTTTCTGAAATGAGTCTGTAGCCAAAAACACTATGTTGGAAGGACTTGGACTTGCACAAGAATTGCATTTGTGTGCTTCATTTCCCTCCAACTTGAGTCCCAACACAAATTTATTAGCAGTGGTTTCGGGAATAAGTTTATCTGCTGATAAACCGCTCAGAGCTTACAGCTGGTCCAGTCTGTAAAACACGCTCTTTCCAAATGGCACAACATGCCACATCCTCTAATAGTCCTTAACATGCCGAAAACTTTTATAGCATTTGAGCGTAACTACAAACATGTTTGTATTTAACAGTAATCACATTTAATCAAAAAGCAGTAATGGATTTTATAGTTAGTTTAAATGATTAGTCCAGATTCCTGATTAAACAAAACCCTACGTAAAGTGCTCCTCAGCCAAAGCATTACACTAATGGCTCTATTTTTCACTGCTTGTTTCTTTGCTTGTTTCTTCAAATCTGTGCAGAAAATATACACAAATTTATGCAAATGTTCATTTTGATAAATCCCAGAGTACGCATTGACAAGTTTGTACACACAACTTACACCCATATTTGTGCATGAATGAGGGGCTTTTGTCAAACTAGAAAAATATCAGATTTGTAAGTCTACAAAGTCATTAGTAGTGAATCACAAAGATGAATACTGAAATCAAAATTCTGAAAAATCGGTGCAAAAAGAGGCCAACTAACATAACTGAGATGATTTGTAAAGTGTTATATTTTTATATGCTGCTGTATTTTTGGTAATTTAATTTTTTTTTTCTGTGCGTCTCTAGTCATTTTATATACAGGCATATGAGGCTAGAAATTTACATGACACATTCTGCGTATTGTATTTTATATAACATATATGTTGCTTTGAATTAAGTCAGAATGGCTGTAAAATGTTAAATAAATAAAAAATTAATACAGAAATACAGTGATAGCATTAACATGATGTAATATTCTACAGTCTTCTTAAATGCTTTGTGTTTGGCCAGCTTACCCTTCTTTATTTTCTCATTTGTCACTTGTTAGAAAGCTAACGCTCCTATTCAAGTTTCACCCACTCACACTGTTCACATCAAATCTTTTTACATTACAAACATCATATTCATGATAAATGTGTGGACACTTACCAGCTTTTCAACAGTTTAAGGAGAAGTTGCTCAGTGTGAGTCAGAGGAATTGTATTAATGTTCAGTTATTAGCTCACCGCAGTAGAGCTTTGACTTTTCCATAAACAATGGACGCAGGCAGAAACGTAAATAATTTCCTGGTTAACCTCATCAAAATGGAGGCCATATGCAGTGCTGCACAGCACAGAGACTCAATTTCAGTCTGGGCTCACACTGCAAGTTTGACGTGACAACCCCATTCATCTGAACAGGGACGCAGGTTGCCAAGCTTCTACCCAAAGATGCCATTGTACCAGCTGGGCTCTGACGTCTCCAATTGACTGACTTGACTTGCTTTGATTACTGAGCTCGGGCGATATGCCCAAATCACAGCCAGAGGGGAGTCTGGAGCCATTTGTTTCTCTAACTTCGTGAACGGGATGTCTATGAATACGGCGACCTTTGTGGTCAGGCTCATGTGCATACATTTACATAACAAGAAGAGCAGCAGATGAGAGAATTTAGCAACAGAAGCTGTCAAGACATTCTAACCCAGACAGATGAGTTGGCCTCCTCCTTCTCCTATAATAAATGAGCGAATAAATAAACCAATGCAAACAAGTTAATAAAAACGACGGCTCTCGGAGTGTGGTCTTCATTAGCGCTATGATAGGCTCAAGCTGACGGCCATCCTGTAATTCAGAGACAGCCTGGTCTTTCAGTAAATCACATAACACTCTGATGCTTAATGTAACTCAACTGACTAATGATCCAACATCAACATGCGCCTCCCCTCATCCTTTCATTACAGGCCGCTTCCTCTCACAAACGGCTCCGTTCTTTGAAATGAGACATAAATAGCTGAGCGACCCACACGCAGTGAGCATCTCAAAACTCATAACAAACCATAAACTGCATCAGTGACACCAGGTCCTGGAGGTGTTTCTCTGTCATGGAGAGGATTTAAAATATCATTTGTAGAACATATAGAACACAAACCAGGTAGCAGGACAGAGAGAACATGCTACTCATAACTTCCGCCAAAATGTAGAAGCCTCCACACGGAATATGAGGTCGTGTGCTTACACGGGAGAGATGGCATTCACTTAAATCCCCACAATCCAAACAAAGGAAATGTCATTATACAAAATTCTCAGGCCTACATACATGTGTACATGTGGGTATTTATTTGACACTAAGAAAAGAGCATGCAGAATTATTATTATAAATATGACACAAATCATATCAAAAAGAGAAGGAGACTGTATATGTGCCCTGAACCATTTGGAGTTGGACGTGTACAGATTATTCGAATTTATAAGTGAAAACAGACATTATGAGCTGTATATCTTTTCAGCTCATTTTACTGCCAATTCTGAAGCATGTCTGTCTTCTCCAGAGGGAGATTAATGATGAACAAAGAACTGACTCACAAAGCATAGAACAGCTCTGCATGTGGAGGAAAAGGAGATGTGAAGTGAATGGGTGTATTGAAAGATTCAGCCCAGGATCCACATGTATGGAGTTCAAATTTTAATCCAATTTCTAATTCATTTGTGCCAAAAGTATCAAAGAAAATAACAAGATCCACAAGCAAAATATCTAAGTATCAAAATATAAAAATGTTGCAAATATAAATAGTAAGATACAAATTTGATTTATTTACTCTAAAATGTACATGTTCATTTAATGTGCTTTTCATTTAATGTTTTTAAAAGGTTTTTGTTTTTTTATGCATTTTTCTGGATTTTCCCCCCTTTGCTTCTGACTTTTGGAACATTGTTCACGGGTAGGCAGGACATAGAGCAAGTCTTACACCCTAAGTGCAAATTGGTCAGCTGGAAAGAGGAGTGAGGCGCCCTCTGACCCCTTAGCCATGCTGACTCGGTGATCCATGGTGCCTCACTCAACATGGCAGACACATTGGGCTTAAACAAGCTGGGCTTAAACATGTAATTTACCTTAAATTCACAGTCACAGGAGTGAAACATCGCAACTGTCACATTTGTCTGCATGCAAAAAAAGAAAATAATTAACATTAAATGTTGTTTGAGATTGCTGGGGATTGACCAAGTTACACATTTGATCATGTTTTTTGCAGCTTTTCAAATGTGCAGTGCAAGAGCTGAGCCAATCTCCAATCTGAAAGCTCTAGATCTTCATTTTGGTTTGAGCAGCAGGAATGGTTACTGACGGACATACCAAACAGGAGTATGAGTTTCCAACAAATCCCACCAAACCACAATATTGTGCTGAATGATTCCCAAACTGGTCTTTACTTTCTCTGTGTTTTTGATAGTCACACTTTTATATGACAGATTTGTTTTTTTTCTGAGACCAGTGAGCGATCAGATTTTCCTAAAATACATTTCACAGGACCGCAACTCCCTGTTACACAGTCATTATTCTGGAACTGTGGGGGCAATCAGTGCACTACTGCAAGCATTCATTTTCAAATCACAAAACCTGAAAACTCACTGGAGTCTCATTTGACTGACACAAAAACAAACTTGTGGTAGACAAGTTTTACTGCATGTTTCATGTATCTAAAAACAATTCTTGTTTTTGGCAAACTGTGATACATTCTGCTGCTCTAATCATTATAATGCTAAAGGATTGTCCTTGACAGTAAAACTGTGCTGTCTCCTACACATGTTCTGCTGGTACAGACTTTACAGATTTAATTTTTTTCCTCCATTAAAAGCATTAATACAATGTAGTCTCTATGATCAGATACTGACCTGTGTATAACCTCAGCATCATCCACGATATCATCCACGAGAGACCAGTAAACTAACGGAGCGAACTGTTGTGAAATCTACACCCTGATGTAACTCTACAACCAAAGCCAGCACACACTCTCAGGTCACAACAGATGTGAGGTAACACGGCTGACACAAGTCACTTCCATGTGGTGGGGAGTCACTTGGGTTCTGGATGAGTGACGTACCTTTGGCTGACTTCACCACGAAGAAGACGTATAGACAGATGTGGCTGCAAAACTGAGGTTCTTCAGGCTTGGGGAGTGGCTGGAGGTCTTCCTGAAATGAAACCTAAGGTTAATAGCGTATCCAAATCCTCTGAGTCTTCCTGGAAATCTACTCATGTCCACCTAAAAAGTCCTTCTGCACCTGCTTTTTTATTTAACCTTTACTTGCCCTCATCCAGAAATCAAGAGACATCAAGGCCCTAACACTAAATGGACCATAAAAAATCTATATTATTTTGCAAACAAAACTTTTAAAATCACACTCTCTTATACACTATATTATCAAAAGTTTTGCGTAATAACCCCCACTTTTCTTTCTTTCCACTAGGATTTTGGAGCATGGCTTTGGGGATTTGTGCTCATTCAGCCACAAGAAAATTAGTGAGGTCAGGCCCTGGTTTTGGGCAAGGAGGCCTGGCGCACAGTTGGCGTTTCAGTTCATTTCAAAGATCTTCAGTGGGGTTGAGGTCAGGGCTCTGTGCAGGACATGTGAGTTCTCCCTCTCCAACTTTGGCAAACCATGTCTTCATGAACCTCGCTTTGTGAACAGGATGCAAGAATATGTTTGGTCCCTTTAGTTCCAGTGAAGGGAAATTGTAATGCTACAGTATATAAAGACATACATACAATTCTATACAATTGTGTGCTTCCAACTGGAAAGTTGGAATAGAGTGGGGAAGAACCTCATATGGGTGTGATGGTCAGGTGTGCACAAACCTTTGGCCATATAGCGTATGTACTAGTGGAACAGTGGGTAGGATTGCTGCCTCATAGCTACTAGATTTAAGCATGAGCTCAAGTTACTGTCTTCGCACTGTGGATGGATTCACAGTTATAAATAGGCTTAGGTATTGGCTGATACCCTAGAGAGGCCTGTCCAACTCTCTACACACTTCTTTTATGTAAATATCGTAAGTGTGGTGTTCCTTTTTTATATTCTCTGCTGGTTGCCGTGTTTTAGCCTGGTAGTGCCTGACTAGTCCCATTTGGCTGCACAAACTACATAGCTAGCTGGAGAATGTATGCAAACTAACCCCATGTCCAGAGAGCAGTTGCTTTTGCACTAAAACTAAGATATTTTGCCAATTTAGACCAAAAAATCTGACAAATTCCCCCCAAAAAAATTATTGTGTATAGATTGCATAAATAACATAGATAAAATAAATTGCTCTTCATGAACTCTACCGTCTACCCTCTTAGCAACAAAAACACTGGCACTGTACATAAAACAATTTAAGCCTGTGGCAGCAAGGTGGAAATCATCAGCTAAGTTCAGGAACTGTGACTAGGAAAAAATATCTGGAACTAAACTAACACAGACAGTGTTTTCCCATGGGTGGGGAAAAAAGAAGCATACCATTTTCATGAAGAAAATAATGAAAATCATGGACAGCAGTGATTTTTTTTCCTAAAAAATATGTTGACTGCTGTTTACTAGTATTTTTTTTTCAGTTGGTACTTTACATTAACTATTTGTACTTACGTATATAAGTTGATTAAAATGATGGATAATGTCAGCTAGCTAGCAAATGGCAACTCAGTCAGCGATGACCCCAAAGCTCTAAAATTTGCTTCCTGACAACAGTAAACTCAATATACCTGCGGACATTATTTGACTATGATTTACACATTAATTAATTTACATATGAATTAATAACACTGTATTTTCCACTTTGAGTTAGCTGATACACTATGTTAAGATACTTTGGGTATCTCATAGCGTGCACGCTCACGAAATGAACAAGTGGTGCCCATCACCAATAGGGGCGGGCAAGAGGCGGACCCACAGTCTGACTCGGCCATACATACTGTGCGTGCTCTGGCTACAATTTTAGCAAGAAAGTTCAAATATGTGGTTTGCCATTCAAAGTTCAGCAGCAATTGAACAAAGGAAAGACTGATACTGATTCGATCAAATTAGTGACTAGTGAAACATGTCTACAAACACATTCACAGCATTAAATATGACAATGGATCAGATATAGGGCATTCATCAAATCTGATCTGATACCCAGAGGTTCAGGCCAACGTTGGTCTACTCAGTATCAGATCAGTGCTTAAGTCATACAGTATTATTTTTTTAAACTATTTTGTATAAAAAGCATTACTCTACCAGCATGCGGTAATCACATCCCCCCTCTAAGGAAATAGAGGAAATCAGTCGTAAAGCCATCTATGGGTAATATAACAGTTATCGTTTTCTGTCCCTCAATGGAGCCAAACCAAAATAAAGCTTATGTGTACCCCTCCACACCATAAATCACCGTGAAAGCATTTAATTTGACCCCGACTGTGAAGCATCGGGCAAAGAAAACATCCAGCAAAATGTTGGAACCATCGGGAAATATTTACTGAGATGTATTAACAAGCATGTGAAACGGCTTCCTCCCTGGTGTTTACATGTTCTGAGTGGTGGACATATACATTTCAAAAAGCCTGTGAAAATAAATGGGTCATATTAGGATCACAACATCCCTGTGGTTTAATGGTAGTTTAATGGGAAAGAGGCAGATTCGCCCACTATTTCAAATCAACTCCACCTTGTGGGATACATCTGAGCTGTGTTGTGCACTGAGCCAAGGATGTGTACCGGTAACATGATTGAGAGGCTATGTTCATCTGTTGTGAAGCTAGCTTTTTTTATTCTAAAACTTCTATGTTTCCTAAAGCTTATTTTACTTCAGTAAAAACATTTCAAGGTCATGCAATATCTAGTACTTTGCTGGCAAACCCCAAAAAAATTAAAAAAAGAAAGTTAACCAACTTCCATGGACAAACATAGCCTACTGAGGGAAATAACCATAAACTACAGCTCCAGAGTCGTCCTACAATAAGTGTAAGAGGTACACTCTGCATGAGAAGTTCAGCCACCATGTCATTTTGAAGCATTAGTTATGTACAAATGTTTTATGACGTGAAAAGTCATAGCTGTGTTACGACATACGGCACAAACATTATAATCAGTACCACGTAATTAGGTTTGCTGACCAGCCCGGCTCTAAAAATACACCAGCTGCTCCATCCATCAGAGAGCGACTACTTGAAGCATGTGATTCTCTGAATGCGGATGGTGAGCTATGATGATGTAAACATGGAAATCATAAATCAAAAGCATGGTGGAGCCTTTTGAGGAGACAGCAGATTTTTCCTCTCCCTGTCATGTGGGTTCTGGGTTGCAGCACTGAGCACGAGAAGGAGCAATGACTCACTGCTTTGGAAAACTGGTGTACACAAATGGCAAGATCAAGTCTTAGAGGAGATAAACTGAGCTGGAAATCACAAATGAATCAGAAACAGCATGGATGTGTACAACTTCTTGTTCCATAACCTTTTTTTCAAAACTATCAATATTCAGAATTTTGGGGGAAAAAAAATGCTTAAACAATGAAAAGGGTCTTTTCCGCTATGTAATCCAATGCCAAAGTAGTTTTTTTTTTTTTAAACAAATAAATAAATAAATAATAAATTAAAAAAATAAATAAATAAAACTTTTTCCATAACACAATGTACACTAATTCAAAAAAGGGTCCTTGAGGGTTCACTGAATAGTTAATAGTTCTATCTTTCTAAACAGATCCTACTTGGAACCTTTTTCTAAGGTTCTACATAAAGGGTTCCTAAATAAGTACTTTTTTTAAACTCCATTTTCTCCCAGTTTGGTCATTTGACAGTTCCCTCCTAATTGCTAGCCCTCCCCATCACATGACAGCTAACAATTAAGGAGGCCACAAGCCACCACATCTTTTCAAACCGCTGCTCATGCTACGTCATAGGGCAGCCGTGCCCATTCAGAGGAAAGTGCTATCTGCCCTCTTCCGCAAACATGAACTCACAAATGCCCACGATTGGCTAATGTCACTCTAATTGACAGGGGAGAGAATAACTACAATGGATATTGCATCGACGGGATTCAACCTCACAATCTCCTGATAACAGGGCAAAAGCTTTTCTGTTGAACCACTCAGAAGCTACCAAAAAAAAAAAAAAAAAAAAAAAAAAAACACTTTTCCATATTTTCCATATACAGTATATGTAGTTTTTTTTTTCCACAAGAATGTAGGATCAGCATTTTTGCTTAATGATAGCTAGATGTGAGGCAAGGGGACAGAGGAAACCGGAGAATGCAGAGAAAAGCCTCACAAACTATGGGAGAACATGTAAAACTCTGTGTGAACAATAATCCAAGCTCAGGGTTGAATCGGAGACCCTGGAGCCTTGAGGTAGCAATGATTATGAATATGCATATGAATACCTTTACTGGCATTCCACGTTGTATATGTACAAGATTCACTGAGACTAAAGAGATAGCCTAGATGTGCCACCATCTTGGGATAATCCTGTATGCAAGACAATGTGGCCAAAAATCAGAAGACATTCCAAAGTGGGCTCTGGAAAATTAGAGAAAAATGGTCAGTTTTGATTTCAGGTCATCCTATTTTTAGGTCACATTGTAATATTCTGATAGTACCAACCAGGATATTGTGGAACCAAGCAAAACATGGTAAGATGCCCATCTTGACCTTGTTAAATATATTGCATTGAAACATCTGAAGGCAATTATTCAATGCCTTTATTTCACAATTACAAAATGTCACCTGGGATAGAAAGTGTTAAAAGTAGAATCCAGCTGCATTCTGGAAAGAATACATCAAATTACCTAAGAACATAATCTACCCAAGCAGCTCTCACCAGCACTTGGAAATTAATAGATAATTGAATTAACTTTCCCAAAGAAATATTCTTCTGTCCCCAAGCAGGTTATTCATCTGTGTCACTAAAGCCTTATGAGCAAGTGTAAGCTGAAAGACTTATATTTATATTTGTGCTTATAATAATGTTGCTATCCATCATCCGCCAGCTCAGAGGACACACAGCCTTCCAGAATGAGCAAGACAAAGAGTCTGGGGTTCAGCCACTCCAGGAAAGAAAGAGTACAAGGAGAGCAGCCAGAAGACACAGTTTCCACAATGTAATCCTGAAAATGAGACAGAGAACAGACTGGACATGTTAGAGGAAATTATAATTCATGGCCTTCTGTGTAGACTCTCCTCATCCATTGAATTAGGTCAGTACCAGTGCTTTCACGTGTGTGATTGGAACATTCAAAACATGTAAAAAGACATTTCTTCTTTCAAAACATCAAAGTAGATAAGATACAAGACACCTTTTTTTAAAGTTTTCTGTCATCAGGCTACTCTCAGAATAAGAAAGAGAAGTCAGGAGTGCTAAATGAGGAAAAAGGTAATTACATGGAAAAACAAATATGGCCAAGTACAGGGATGGAGGGCAAAGGTCAGACACGGCTGAACAATACTTCCGATGTTCGGTTCAGTGACCTTGCCTTAGAGATGTTATTTTAATAGCATGTAGAGACAGAGAGAGGGAGACAGGCGGCAGAGACAGAGCAAAGAAAAGAATAACAGGGTATAATATCCAACAAAGTTTTTTTTCCTAATCTCTACAGGGAGCATGCAGGGAAGGAAGACCAGGCTTAGCCTGACGTAGGTCTGGGGTTAACATCAGATGTACATCACATTACAAGTTGCAATAATGCATCTCCATCATCTTTTTATGTTAACAGGCAAGAAAATGACCTGCCACTATTGTCCTTTTACATAGGAGGCAACAAATCACTCTCTGCTCCACCTGTCTCTTCCACTTCACATACGAAAGGTCAGAATTCTCCACTTACCATCGCTTTTTCAGCTAGCCGGCAAAAAATTTACTTGCTTACATCTTTGTTAGGGTAACCATAGTAACGATTATGCTAAGCACAACTACCAGTGGTCCACAAGCCACATGTCCGTCCATCCATTTTCTGTACCGCTTATCCTACAGAGAATCACGGGGAGCTTGGAGCCTAGCCCAGGGGACTCTGGGCACAAGGCAGGGGACACACTGGACGGGGTACCAACCCATCGCAGAGCACAACTGCACACACACTCACACACCCATTCATACACTACAGACAATTTAGAGATGCCACTCAGCCTACAAAGAATGACTTTGGACTGGGGGAGGAAATCAGAGTACCCAGAGGAAACCCCCGAAGCACAGGGAGAACATGCAACCTCCACGCACACAGGGTGGAGGCAGGATTCAAACCCCCAACCCTGGACGTGCAGGGGGAAAGGGGAAGAAAAAAAAAAAAAAAACATGAAACCATGAACCATCTTAATTATTTCAGCTAAATTTAAAAAAAAGTATAGTTGTTAATAAGGTGCAGTTTTCTGTAAGGAGATGTTTAACATTTATGGAAGGAATCTCCAGTGTCAGTGCTTTGTAACAGTCAGAGTTTGAAGAAAGTCTTCTGGACAGATGTACTTTGAGCTTTGCTGATGAGGGAATGGCTGTTTATAGCTGTTATATTCATTCCACAACATTAAATGTAACTATGAATGGATAAAACATATGATGTGTCATTCTTTAACAAATTGTAATAAATGGCAAATTGCTGTGGTATAAGAGCAATAAAATATATTGGGACGTGCTGTTATAGGAACGTAATGATTATATTAATGATTATATATTAGGCATAACTCGTTGCGTCAGGCTGCATCCCACCACTGTTTTGTTGATTATTTTCCCATAATAGCTCAAGTGCTATAGCCTCAAGTGTTTAATCCCTTACTTATCAAAATCATTACTTTCTATGAATATTCTAGACCCTGGTACTCACCTCTATAACTGAAAAATCTAAAGGCAAAACTCAATTAGGAACTCTGTCTCTCCATCTCATACACAAGTTAAGGTAAGATTAGGTTTAACTATGTATATTATATATATATATATATATATATATATATATATATATATATATATATATATATATATATATATATATATATATATATATATATATTTTCCTTAAATTCCGTTCAACCATTTTTCCTTACAGTACTGCAAGCTTTCTGAAGGGGAGTGCAGAACCAGATGGTAATCAAGTGAAATATCTGAACAGGAATTCAGCTCAGTCAGAACGTATACACTGTGCTCTCGTATGGCCTCTTGTACGTCCATCGAGGTAATATCAGAAATCGCCAGCAACCTATGCTATGGCTGAAACGCCCCGTGGATTCAAAAAAGGGGGAGATTTGGACAGCTTCCCAGCACACCTGCCCTTCATTAGAAGATCCCCATTGTGCCTGTGAGATTTCCCATCCACAATAATCCAATTTAAAAAGTAGCCTGATCTTATATGGGAAAGCAATCTGCAATCTGGAATTAAAACAATAAGGGTTTAAATGGAGGTTAGTGTTTGCAGAGATTGAGTTTTCAGAAATAGGACAAAATAGGGTTTTAGTCAACTCAGTGCAAGAGACAAGGAAAGAAAGGAATGTATGCAATTTTCTGTTACTCTCAAAAAGCAAAAACAGCAATTTAGAACACAATTTTGGGCAAAGTTGTAACTATTGGGAAAGCATTAGTTAAATAAAAACATGCTTGTTAGGGATTATGTTTAGAAACCTCAAATAACACAAGGATGCATCTTACAAACATATCACTAAATGCAGTACAAGCAACAGAGCAATCGTACAAGAAGCTTGTTATAGCTCTACATTGTAGCACTACCCTCAATTCACCAACTGTGTCATGCTAAAAAATAAATTGCACCTTAAATGTATACCAATTTCAAGAATAACCATGTCCAGGGTCACATGGCTGTAAGCCAATTATAATTATTCCATTTATTTGAATGACCTTTGTGTTACAGGCTCAGTAGGTGATTCTACATTATTAATAATAACTAGTAATAACTATGTTATTACTTTTTATGCCTATAATTGTTGCTTATTGTTGCTTGGTATGTGTTTTTTAGATACGTTGCCATAGTGCTGCTGGCAATGTATTCTCAGATTAAGAATGTTTGCTCTTTACTAGCATTGTCAAAATACTTCAGATGTCCACTGATAGCTATAATTGCATTAATCTCGCAAGTCAGACCCCTTAGTTAGAGAGTCTGGTAGGTTTCATCAATAAACTTTCACAGAAAGGGGATATGACTGATATGCCAAATGAACAATTCCAGTTCATTTTAGTAGCCAGTTGGCAAAGACGCAAAATTGTGTTGTTTATTCACCACTGTGTGCTTTAAACAAGCTCTTTTTTCCAGTGTCTTACTTCAAAGGTTTAAAGGTTTTTGCACTGAAAACCATAAAAAGATGAGAGCCAAATCGTTTTCAACCTTAAACATTATGAAGGTTGTAGCCAGAAACATGTACAAAAATTATCGGATGCTCTGTATCCCATGGAGCATCTGAGTCTGATAATATGGCTGCATAACCTTCAGTAATCCTCAAAAAGACACGCAGTTTTCTTCGGTAGATGGTTTACCAATGTAATTATCTACACACAAGTTTCATCTGTAGTATTTTAACATGACTTGATTTGCTGCTATAAGGAGGCACCAGATCAGATTTTGCTTCAGGCAAGCCCGTCTGGAATTACCAGTGCCTCTGTTAAACCTTTACAGACATGCGCCTCAAATATTGAAAATTAAATAAGCCTTCAGACATGCGAATTTGCCTTGTCGTGGTCTATGCAGCAACAACATCTGTGTCTTCCGTGAGGTGGATTTCTCCACATCTGGGCCGCATCCTAATGCTTTTTAAGGGGGGGCGGGGACAGCCAAGCAGCTGCGCCCTACGGCCCCAGGTGGTAGCGATTGGCAACGTGTCAGACTGTTTGTTAGAAGACCGATCTTTGATCCCTGGCTGCTGTGTTATCATGTTAAGTCATGGGCCACACACAGGGGAATCCAGAAAGGCTCTTCTTGGAGCTTGTGGTAAGAAAGAGAAAACACTGCCATGGCGTCAGTGGAAGGAAGCAAAACTAACACTGAGCCTGAATATCTACACTCGCATGCCTTTTGTGCAACATCATAAACAACCAAGAAGTATTTTCTCTTCAAAGGGCTGGGTGTATACAACAAAACTGGGTGTGTACAACAGAATTTGAAAATTCCTGATACAGAAAGTCTGGGCTGTTATAAAGAAAATAAACTGTCTCAAATGACTGAATATCAATATAAGGATCTATATGCTGCCGCCTTACAATTTCTTGACTGATGCTCTGAAGTCATGACAGGGTCAGTCAAAGCACTATAAAACACTGGTTCTTGTAAAAGCATCTTCATAAATAATCAGTTTTCCTTCCTCCCACCTCCCAAATGCTCAGGTGTGTAACTTTTATCGCCTGGAAAGGAGCATACTCAGGAGCCCACATGTGGCAGTTTCCCTACCATCTGGACTCCTGACTCTCGTTTACACACACAGAGGTCAGATCCTGCATCTTGTTTTAAAGGAAGGTATTTTCGGAAGCAGAGAGCATTGATGTGGAACTTCAAAAATAAATGCTGCATTTACAGAGTGGAAAATGCTCCACAGGCCACGCGGCTTCCTCTGGTGTTGGGCGTAAAACACGTCCAAGCCCCTTTGGGAGGCCCAAGTGCACGTCTAACAAGTTTTAATGAGGCAACAAGGCCAACAGCTCGCCATGCAAGAAATAATCATGCTTGGCACAATTACTCACAGCTCAAGTATTTACAAAGATGTGTGGAAAGTGTTGGAAATTTCAGACGTGTGGAGGGCAATGTGTCACACTGTGACCCTAAAAATTACGTGAACTTACGCAAGATGTTTAACAAAAAAAAAAGACAATTAATATTGCATTATCAAAGGAGGTTTGGAAAGATTTTAAGGGGTGTAAAGCATGAGCTGTTAGCGAGGGAAAACAAGAATTAAACTGCCCCAAATTTTGTTTAGCCCCCGATTACTATCTGGAATTTATCTATTATCCTGATCCAAGATTCCCAAATGAACCTGACCAAATCAGGTAGTGCTGTGGCCAGAGATGAGAATGAAGTAAAGCTGGTTTATGATAACAGACTGGTTTATCATAATAAATGCAGTACTGAGTTTACCTTTATCTAGTTGTGAAGACTTCTGCTCAAATGTGTCTAGAAATGACCTCACCAAGACTACGAATACATTAGCACATCATGGTAAAATGTACATAAAAGCACATGGCCTGCAGCCAAGACAGCATGAAATAGGACTGAAAAGGTCATAGAAAGTCTGCCATGTATTAACTAGTCCATGGGGACAATTTCCTTCAACAATGCAGTTTTATTCCAGAACTAGCCCAAAGGTGTCAAGAACTCTCACTTTGGTTATAATTACGGTGTAAGAAGTCTTACAAGTCAGAAGTTCAGTGCCTTCTGAAGTAAATTGCCCTTAACTGACCACTCCTATTTGGCCCTCTTTCAGTGTCATTAGTACAGCTTGCAAGGTATTTGCCTATGGAATATGGATAACTCTTAATTAAATTAGAGAGGAAAAAGCTAGGAAAGCTGACCTGTTGACACCAGAAAGAATCAGGGTTGGGCATAGCTTCTGTCAAAGATGAATATGAGAAACTCAAAGGGAAGTCTTGGTCCACTTCCTCCATCTCCAAAATGCTAATATCAATTTCACTCTCTATACTTACCTGTTATTGGGTCTTCCGATGTGCCTGCAGACTAATCCAGCTCAGGGTTATGTGTGGAGTCCTGGGAAGGTAAAGGATTCTGAGTAGAGCCATAAAACTCAAGATGTGACATCAGTTGGGATGAAATATTGGAACTGCAAAACAAACTCTTGATTTTTTTTTTCTTTACAAAGATTGCAGAGAATCACATACTTTCACTTTATCCTGGTCTGGGTCAGAGTGAAACACTGGGTGCAAGGTGGGAGAATTCACTCTGGGTGTGACACTAGGAGGACGAAACTGGAGAAACCAGAGGAAACCCACGCAAACACAGGGAGAACATATAAAACTCTGCAGACAGTAACCCAAGCTCGGGATCGAACCCAAGACCCTGGACCTGTAAGTCATCAACGCTCACTGTGCTGTCCCACCAAGACCAATAATTCTCAGCAAGTCATAGGAAAAACAGTAAACAACTCTAGAGCAGCAACAACTACTTGACAAAATTGCTAAAATTCACTAATAAAAATACACTATATGGCTAACAGTATGTGGACACCTGACCATCACACCTATATGTGGGTCTTCCCCAAACTGTTGCCACAAAGTTGAATTGTCTAGAAAGTCTTTGTGTGCTATAGCATTAAGAGTTCCCTTCACTGGGACTAAGGGGCCCCAAACCTGTTCCAGCATGACAGTGCCCCTTTGCACAAAGCAAGGTCCATACAGACATGGTTTGCCGATGTTGGTGTGGAAGAACTTGAATGACCTGCTCAGAGCCCTGACCAGAACCCCACCGAACACCTTTGGGATGAACTGGAACGCCAACTGCGCACAAGGGCGCCTAGCCCAACATCAGTGCCCAGTCTCACTAATGCTCTTGTGGCTTAGTGAGCACAAATCCCCACTGCCATGCTCCAAAATCTAGTGGAAAATCTTCCAATAAGAGTGGAGGTTGTTATAGCAGCAAAGGGGAGACTAAGTCCATATTAATGCCCATGGTTTTGGAAAGGAATTTTCAACAAAAACATCTGGTTGTGATGGTCAGGTGTCCATACTTTTGGCCATTTAGTGTAATGCTGAGGGACGCACTGCATCAATCACTTTATTGAAAAATAAAAATGTATTTGGTGGAAAATAGCTGAGAACATTAAAACAGAGAAAATGGTTTGACCAAAGTCCTCCAATCTACAGGAACACTAAAGTCCGGTGTTGCCCTCATGACATTCTTCTGTGGCCAACATGAGAAGCACAATGTCCTGGGCTGAACCATACTTTTTATCCACCGAGTATTTTGTTGAGTTGTCCTAGCTCAGCAGGTTGCCCAATTGTTTCACAAATTTATGCTCATATTTATCAATCTTTCCTTAATAGAACATGGTGAACAGCCAACAGCCATGCTTATAATGGAAAAAAAGATGGTCATGTGTTTGATGGTGAGTGCCAGGGAAGGATAAGAACTGAGAAGGACGATGGCAGTGAACAAGAAAGCAGTTAGCGATGATCATATTTAGGGATCTGTGGAACTGAGGGTTCTACACAGCTCAGTGTGTTTCTTGCTATAAAAGGTTTCAAAGGAAGAAATGGCAATAAGAGATGGTTCAGTTAATTGTTATGGTACATTTTCCTCCAAACACCCCACCAACATTTCATGATTTCCAGTACATTCAAATCCTCAGGTCATGTTTTCAGCCCAGTCCATGGCCCATTGATAACCCACTTCCTTTTAAGTGTATCAAATGAGAGACTCATCCAGAAAATAAACTAGGGCTGTTAAAATAAGTTGGGCACTATATCCCGTTTTCTGAGTCCTGGGAATATATTTCCCAACACCATTCTTCACGTATGGTCATGAGATTAATGAATTTGGGGGTTGAAAAATGAGAAAGCAAAGAGATTTACAGCAGGGTCAGTTCATGGGTCATTCTGCAGGCTCTGCTGTGCCAGACCTCAGGTGGTGGATCTACAAGGTCAACTGTCTGTGAAGCTCATTTCCACTGAAAGCATGCAAAACCTGGACAGGAAGTGGTACAATGGAGAGCTGACTGGGGAGCGATGGAAATTAAATAAAGAGAGGGAGTGTAAGCAGCCAGCCCCTGTGCTCCAGTGTAAACAGAGCCTGTGCAAGGTCAAGAGCACAGAGCAAAATGGAGGCTTAATCAAAAGCAAATGCATGAGCTTTATCTTTAAAAATGAGGGCGATTGATTTAGGCAGCAGTCAAATCCAGGATGGCGAATCATCAAATGAGGAAGTGCAGGAAGTCATCAGGAAGATATTACTAATGGTTAGTTATGATGTGGCACAAAATTTTTATGTCTTTGCATACTGAACAGATATTCCATGGCCATAGTTAGAGCAATGTTTAATAATAAAATTGTCATATTAAAAACAGAGCAATGCTGCAATTACCATCACTGACTTATAAACTATTTATGTCCCGTCCCGTCCCGTCCCCGTCCCGTCCCGTCCCCCAAAAAAAGGTTTATAGTCCACGGCTTTATGTCTCGGACTCACATTTTAACACCACTTACTTTGTTCTTTAGGGTGAATGAATCAGGCATGTGTTTTATAACACAGTTTTACGGCTGCTGGTAAGTGCTCAGGCAATTATTAGATAAGAAACCCAACTTAAATCACAGTTTTGGGATCTGGCAGGGTTTTGCGATAGCCAAGCGACGATCTTAATTCCGCACAGTGGGGTTGCACAGTGGAAAGGGCAACTAGGGGGAGTGTCTGCTCCCCATCACAGTACCTCATTCTCAACCCACTCATTTTAACATTTCAGTTCCACTCAGCAGAACCACAGGAGAGAACAGTCAGTGGTAGTGCATGGATTAAGGCAGCTTAAAGATGATAAAAAAGAGCTCTTTGGCCTTACGTTGCAAGTCTATTCTGATCATTTTTTTGTTGTTGTTGTTTTGTTTTTTGTTTTGAGAGCTCCTATTCTGAGTGAGATTTTAGGTGAAATTCAAAAGAGTGTTACTATGCTTTCAGTTGTGCAAGCTATCTTGGAAAGGTGTTTTGATAAACATGCAGCTTGAAATGACTCGGAAGTTGCAGGAAAGTCCAGGTGATAAAAAGCTAACCCTTAAACCTATTAATTTGCATAATTTTTTTTTTTTTTTTTTTTTTTAAAGATTTTACCACAAAAACCCTAGTGCATCTTGGTGGACAGGACAGCTATTATTTTTTTTAGAAGCTACTTAATAATAATTTTCCGACCAAAGAGCCAAACAGTCACCCACTTGGTTTCTATTGGCTCACTGGAGAGAGGATGATGAATTCACAGGTCAAAGTTCAACTAAATAATGTCAGAATAAGTGAAAAATAGCCGCTACCAGAAGCAAATGTGCATCTTTCATGTACCATATCGTTCCATTAAATGGAAAGTGAATCTTTCCATTTAATCTGAAAAAGCAGAAAAGTGTAGTTTTCAGGTGTCTCCTGTATAGCTGTGGCAAGTTTAAAAATTCTAAATGCTGGCACCTTTGAATTTGTGCTTTGCATGGTTTAGTTTTTAATAGAGACACACACACAACATTATCTGCTGAAATATTAAAAAACTGAAAATAACAATTCTGTACTACATGCCTCATTTCATGGTCACTGTCTGAATCTGACTGTGTTATGTGCAAAAAAAAAAAAAAATTCAGTGGAACGTGCAGAACCTTCCAAAAAAACTGCAATACTTTCTCATTAGCGGTTGCAAGTATTTTCAGAGCTGATCTCAGGCAGGCATTTCGGCCAAGTCAACTTTGGAATGTAGAGGATGTGATCATTCATTACAAATGTAGGGTGGTTTTTTTTGCTTTCTTCATCACCAAGCAATACACTATTTAGAAGAGAAAATAATTTTCTCTAAAATGAGATAACAGATGCTAAACTGAACAACTGCAGAAAGAGGCCAATGGTGGCTGTTAACTGAGACTGTGGACTTCAAACTGACATGCCTGCGGTTTTCTAAGACTTTTTGCAGAGGCAGTAGATTATGGGGCTGTTCCTCAATCCTGGAAAAAAAGAACACATTGCTATATAGAGCAAAGGCTGCTGTAGTGTGGATTCATTTTTTTTTTTTTTTTAAATGAAGCTAAATATGTTTGAATACCCAACATATACATAGTTTTTTCCAGATACCAATTCCTCATCCATCTTGGTACCATTTGGCTTGGCAAAAACACCTACAACCACAAAGGTATCCACACAGAAGTGAATCTATATTCATTTAATTTTTACTCTAAACATAGTACAGCATTCTGTTTACTAGAGTCTGAACATGTAAATGCTTTGTCAAGACAATTTGTTATTAATTGAACTACCTACCATGTGAGGTCCAGAGACGAATGCATAGGTTTTGCTGCCCCCTAGTGTTTCATTCATGATAGTAGCACCAATTCACAATAAATGTGAATCGGAGTGTGAAGTCTCTTCTTTTTAAATTTGCTGACTCCAGAACATATCAAAACATTAAAATTCAACTCCAAAGAAAGCTTGCTTCTCAAGCTTCTCAGGGATTTAAAGACACACATACTTAAAACAAAATAAATAAACATTTATTCATCTTTTTTTTAGAAACTGGCAAAATGACATACAGTAATAAGATTACAGAGAGCATCTCTTGTGCAATTTTCAAGTCATCTCAGTAGCAGTACAAAGTACTTAGTAGAAATATATGGACTTTATACAAACCAAACAGTCACAACACAGGAACAGCGTCCTCCTCCCTTTCTCCCTTTACCTTTTTGGGTCTTTGGTCCACAAGCTGGACTGGGAATCTTACCACAGGATACACACTACACTGCTTCAACTACCTCTTTAGTAGTGTTTGTGTGTTTATCATGGCCAGCTCTTCATCGTTCACTCACTACTTGTTCTCTGGTGGTGGAGTTGGAACTGTCTGGGGATTACGAGGAGTCTCACACCTCCTGGGAGGGTTAAATGTCTTGCTGACTCTGGGAGAACGGACCATTCCCAGAGAAACGAGGGGTGCTGGGTTTTGGAGTCGTGACAGGTACTCCATACCACGCTTCCTTTTCACACTCTTTGGGTCCTTACTGTCCGAGTTTCCAGTGGGTATAGGGGGTCTTTTGGTCACTGGGGTGAAAGGGGAGAAAACTCGGCTTGTCTGATGTGGAGTTACCTGGGAATAATGACAAAGTGTGGAGATTATACTGGATTTGGCAGTCCATATCAGGTAATTGCATCATTGTGTCTTTCTACTGGCCCACATGATTAACAGTGAAACAATAAATAAACTCACATTATTTCTGACATTTGGTTTTGGCACAGATGGTAAACCTGGAGTTCTTGGGGACTCACAAGAGTTCAAGAAACCTGTTGGAATCAGGTTTGAGAGCTTCTCTTCAGCAACTGTGAAGAAATGCTCATAATCCTGTATGGAAAGCAATCAATAGCACATAAATCTACAAAATATTTTCCATTTGAGCATTAAATAAAAGGTTCTAATGATTCTAGGTTACAAACTGATCTCAAATGATTCATTCTAGTCAACCTGTTTAAATCTTGGTTTATACAAAAGCTATTTGATGCAACACTGCTTTTCATTTAATTATTAAAATCTTAAGCTAAAATTAAATCCAAAACAATTTTGACCCGTTAGATAAACAGATGTTCTGAAACTATATATTAATCTGACCAAGAAGTATAAACTGCCCTGGTTACCTCAACAAATGTCTTCAGATGAGAAATATCTTCCTGTAAGTGGGGTTCTTTAGGGTTTGTAGAGAATAGTGCTTGTTCTCCAGCATAAAGGCTGGGGACTGGGCCAGACTGCTGTCGGAGTTGCAGGTTGCTTACAGCCAGTAGAGCTAATGGCTTTACCAGGTCCTCCAGAACGAGAACAGCCAGGCTGCTGCAGATCCTCACAGAGACAAAGTCAAACTTTTCATCCACAAAATACAACACAGGAGACGTACCTGCGAATTAGGGACATAAGAGGGAAATAAGACACTTCATCATTATACAGCTGGAAATATTTTTTTTTTGTTTGTTTTTTAAAGGGACTGTAGGTTTAGACTGACAGATTATACAGAAAAGCAATGTATATGCTCTGATTTCAGCATTAACCTAAATTATTGCAGGTCAATTCATCCAAGAGTGCAGACTAGTGAAGGTGAATTTTTTTGCTTTTTTTTTTTTTTAAATGAAGAAGAAATGTGAGCTAAAACAATCCTGATGGAAAAAAAATCTGAGTTTGTTCTGAACAGAAGCATTTTCGTACTTTTTAGATTTTGATCAAATAAAAGATTACGTGCCAATATGCAGACTATACAACACCAGTTTACCAGGGGAAGCTTCTATCATCACATTTGTTAACAAAAACTGGAAATGTGGTGACTAGACATTGCTGCTCCATTATTCAACTTATTCAACATATTATTTATCTTTAAGCAGATAGAATTTAGAGAAGTAACTACAAATATAACTACAAAAATATGCTGCATCATATTATTTGCATAGAGAAAATTATGATGGATTAATGACAATTTCTAAACACTTATTTTCCTTATTCCTTTTTCCAAACAAACCTTGTCTGTCCAAGATGGAGATTACGTATCCCACAACGTCGACCTCTCCACACGGAGAGCTGAATCCAGGGCTCTGAAGATCTCTGAATTTCACTGATTGTCTTGCAGGAAAATGTAGACTTAACCATTCAGGGCAAACCTGTTTCACAGCACCTGATAGTTACTTTTATATCTGTTTCCATTCAGGACCGAGCAGTCCAAATGTGACACTTTAACAAAACAATGCAATGCACACTTGCTAGAATATAGAGAATGTTTTCAAGGAGTTCTTTCTAATCAAAATTCTAGTATTAATGTAACCTCCCCAGCTTTACCTCAATGTCCTGAAACTGTGTTTTCTTGGTGGCTGTAAACTGGATGTTGGAAGTGCTAGAGCGTTTCTTGGTCTCTGATGTGGCAAGATGATAAGCCTTGTATCTGCAGCCCTCTCTCAGTAAGGAGCGCAACTCCACAGAGGGCCGCCAGATATTCAGTGTGTATACTAGAAAATATACACAATCAGTTGCTTGAATATTAGCCTTAGTGTAACATGCAGCAAAAACCTGATGCATAAAATTACAAGCAGAACTAAGTGCATGTCCCGTGGTGTCTGGTTAAATATTTATGCTAGTGTTTTTTTCCACACATATGACAAATGTGCATGTCCCCTTCTGCCATGATTAAAGATATAGTGAGCTATTTTTGGCAGCAGTTAGCTACAACTAGCTTGTTTGAAACTTGAAAACCAAACAAACACAATTTTCCCTTCAAAGTTACATCCAAAACATATGCGCCCACAATGGCTGAATGCAACATGATTAACAGGCATGTACAGACACTTCCTGATTCGTTAGCTGTTGTTTTACAATGCTTCAGCTGCTACAGAGATCAGACTTTCTCCTCTGAGGAAGTATTTTTTGACAGCCAAGCATATAAAGCATGTTCAGACTTGAAAGTCACTTTTAATTTTTCCTGCAATCTATAATCTGTAGCATCAGAGTACAGGATAAACTCTCACCACGGCTGCTGTGCAAATCATTAGAGTCAGCGATGGAGAGTTTCCAGACAGGAGTAACATCTCGGTTAGCGCAGCCCCCTTCAGCCTCCTGTACAGCCTTGTGCATCCGGTCCTGTAGCTCTGCTCTCGTCCTTTCGGTTAAAGCTCGTCTGTAGCTACTCAGAGCTTTCACCTGCTGTGTGCTTAGATGGGCCTGTGCAAATACAACAGAAAAAATATTTTTTAAAAATTGCCTGTAAAGTGGAATCTCTTTAAGTTTAATCACCAGCTTTCCCAGTGTCTTATGTCACATTTTAAATAAACTGTCATGTGACATGTGTGGTATGAATTGTAGGTAATACCGCTTCAGTGAAAACGGCTATGGTACATTCTGAAGTGATCATGACTACACCCTATCCCCTTCAAAGGGTACACCCTTCCAGCAGGAACCCAGAAGGGTTTTCCCCTGTAGCGAACAAAAGTAACGGTACAATCACTAACACTCATGTAAACAAGAACAAGTACTGCAATTTAATAATGAACAGATGGACTAAGCAAAATTAAATTCACCCACACTGCCAGGAGTTTCATTTAGGAGCTGCTGTACAGTTATTCTGTTAACTTACAAAGGCAAGCAAATACAAATGTACGAGCAATGTGCTATAACCTGGGGTAGAAATTAAACCCTATATCAAAAAGCTAATTTGCAGGAGCGCTAATTTCAGCTGTTCAGCTGTACCTCATTCATTTGAGGTACAAGTTATAATAGGCTATGCGTCTTACTTGGACTTGACCTTGACATTTATACAGTAGTTAAGCCCGTCTGTTGGCGCAGCCGTTATTCTTTCATTCAGCATAGAAACAGTGCAAAGAATCTCAGCAAAGTTTCCATCAGTTATTTGCTGCAAAAATGACTGTTTTGAAGAAACAGATCACATCACTTGTTGGATAGTAGTGTATGATGGACCATCTCTAATATTCAGGGACTATCACTTTATTACAGCTTTTTATTTATTGACTGATTTTTTTTAAACAGGCGTTAAGTGTCTGCTGAATCATGCTTCCGTTCAATCATAGTTCCTCCTCTCTGATTATTCACAGCCTACCAATGATCAAAGTAGTGTTTATAAGAGGTTGGTTAAATCGGATTAAGCGCCTTACCTCCACAACAGCTGGATCACTTTCCATTGCTTCATGAAGCTCCTCCCCATCCTGCAGATTTTTTATCTCATGGAGACTGAATGTGCGGCTTCTACTGGTTTTCTTCTTTTCTGTAAATGCACATATAATAAAACCCCTCTGATAGCAATAATCTTCTACAAGGCAACTTAAGGCCTGTACCTAAAGAAATCACATCACATCCAGTGTGAATTTTAGGTTAGATGAATGTTCTATAGCAATTCTCTTCCATTACTTTGGGCCATAAATGACAAATTCACACAAAATAATTCTAAGTGAGAGTTGTATTTAGCTATATTTATGCAGCTTCGTATGTAAAAAAAGACATGCTTTAAATTCCTTAAAAGTGGAAATATACATTTATTGATCCCAAAAGAAAGTCACCGTGGAAAGAGCCACCAGGAACAGCTGTAACAGTTTTTTTGGGGGATTTTCTAAGAACTCTGGTGGAATTCAATACAGAATAGTGATAGTGATTTCTAGCTCAGAGATGATCATTAATTTGATTTAAAAAAAAAAAAAAAAAAATCAGTAAAAATGTAGTCATTATTCCTAGCCTAGCAGCAAGTACCCCAGTCTGATGCTATGGCACACAAAGACAACAATAAATATTCCCAATTTTAGTAATATCATACCTTCTTCCTCTTTCTCAATCTGGGCTTGTATTTTAGAGAACAGGAGCTCCATGGTCTTTTGTTTGGTGCTGTTGTAGCGTGCTGCCTCTCTTTCTTCAGCTCGCTCGTTGCGAAACACAAAGACTGAACCTGGCTTTTTCTCCATCCACTATTTAATAAGACAAAGTTAACAGTCAGAATATAATACAAGATCCGGTTTAGTCAAGTCTGGATTTCAGAGTGGATTTCAATATCAGGCTTGCAATAAACATGTCTTTAATCAGAAGTGCAACTCAATACCCAAGAAAACATTTTACAAATTAGGCCTCAATGAAAAGCTTTCAGGGGCAATATTGGTGAGAAATGCTGAATCTGTATTGGATTGGGTTTTTATGCCGTGAACAACATTAGTGAGTGACGTGATATTAGTAAACTGAATAGCAAATTGCAAAATGGGATCAGAGAAAAAACACACCTGTGTTGGGTAACTCCGCAACACGATGATGTCCACACAACTCACCACTCCTCCATTAGCATACAGTGATGAAAGTAACAGTGAAAAGGGTCGAGGGTCTTTATGGAAGCCAAGCTTGGTGTCCCAGCGAGCTCGTCTTGTACTGTTGGCTGAAATCTTAAAAAATAATAATAATAATAAATTTAACAGTACAATAAAACATTTTTCGAAATGCCTAAACCACTTCTTCACACACTGTATGAAGAAGATTCCATGCCAGACAGAAATGCAATCACTTCTATCTCTTCAGTTTAAAACAGTCATAACACACTGCCTTATTTTTTATTCTGAAAGGAAATGTTGCCTCACCTTGAGCATGAGCGAATCAGGAGCCTCTAGAGGAGGACAGGCATCCTGAGAGCCAATCAACTCTGCGCCGTGGATCAGAAGTTTCACACCCACTCTGAGACGGCCCTTTCGCAGCAAGGTAGACAGAGGAAAGTCCAGCAGTGCTTTAATCGAATACCAGCCATCAGTAAGCCATATGACTGCAGCGGGCATCTCGGGCTTCTTATCTGTGGTGTCTATGGCCTCCTCTGACCCGACTGGACTGTGATCACATTTGGCAATTCCACACACGCAGAGCACTATGGTCTTGGCTGGTGTGTCGTCTCTCTCCATAATCTTCTTCAGGGCTGATCTTCGACTGTGGTCCACCTCAACATCATACCTGAAAATAATAAATGAACCCCAATACATTAGAAACAGTTACCAATAACAACTTCTTGCCCTCATCAGTTTAGGTAGCTAAACAAAATAAATACAAAAGAATATGGAAACAGTGGCTAAACTGAAGAAAAAAACTGAAGAGTGCATTAGTGTTATTAAACACTAATGTTAGCGCAACACAGTCACCTTACATTTAGACTCTGGCTTATTTTTCAAAGCTCATCATAATTTTGAGTTATATTTTATTCTAGTTGCTGCATTTTATTCTAGATATTTTTAGGCAAGCATTACGTTGGACAGGACAAGCACACTAGAGCTGTCACTCGCCTGGTGGGCTAGCTAATAAATGTATGACTTGTCCACCCCTGTTCTATCAACAATGGCTGTTGACGTCAGTCACAAAAATAGCTGGTGCATATATTCCAAATTTTTTTTTATTCAGCAACATACAAACAATATACTTGTGTACTGTATAAATGCAGAGCACATCTAATACCTGAGCTTGAGCTGTAGGAGCACCTGCTCTGGAGTGAGACAACGCCCACCCATCACTTCTGGGAAGGCTCTTTCCATGGAGGCTCGTTTCCACACAACCCACCGATAGTGGTTATACACCCATGCTTCACTTATCAGTTTGGGGTCAACACCAGGAGTATCACACAAGGCTCTGCCAAGGAACAATGCTCCAGATATGTAACTCAGGAAAGTGAGTAGAGAAGCTAAATACAGAAATTCCCAAACATCTTTCTTGTGTTTACCTGTAGAACTCCTCTTTACCCAGCATTCCCCTGTTATCTGGAATCAGCCACCCACCATCAGCCAGCTGAACCCCTCCAGTCTCTCTGAGAATGTCATGTTTGAAAAACTCGTCGCAGCTGAACCGGAAAGCCTCGGCATTCTCGCTAGTTATCTGGGACACTTTGAAGGATACACCATGCTGATAGAGCTAAAAGAGAAAAAGCTTGGTTGTAGCTAAAACAGACCTGATGCTTCTAAATAGTAAAAATACTACAAGACATACAGAAGAAATCACCTGCTCTTCTGTGTGTAGCTCAGGACACTTGTATCCTACAGCCTCTTTCAGAGAAACTCTGGTCACCCCGGACGTCTTAGCCAAGTAAAACGTGCCAGGCAGAGGTCGAACTCTCTGACGCTTCTTTTTTCTGATTCTCATGTTCTGCATATCTTGTGCTAACTCCAAGGACTGCTGCCAAATGACTTTAATAATCAAAATGAGACTTAGATGAGAACAAGATCAAAATTAATAAATTGATTAACATACACAGAGGTGCTAACATTGCAAACAAGAAAATTGTAGCAGGCAGGAAGAAGACCAAAATCCACTGCACATTTGTTGGTTTGTTGGGGTTCTTTAATAGATATTTAAGAATAGCAAGGCAAAAGTCCAATGTGACCGCTGATATTTTACCAACCAAAGAGACCACAGTATCACTTTCACATTTTCAACTGGCTTAAAAATCTAAGGTTTGCAAACTCACAGGCTAAATTAAACCTAGAAGAAGCTGGTTAGTTTTCTTTGCTGCTTTAGCTGAAAAAGTGTAGTTTTCAAGTGTTTCCTCTATTAGCGCCATAGCAAGAAGTCAAAAATATTAAATGCTGCTGCTACACTGTCGATGTTGGCATGTCTGCAAAGACACCTTCGTACAGCACATTCTCAAATATTAGCTCACTTGCCTTGAAAAAAGACTATAATGAATATGTTAATGAATATGGTTGGTTCAGTTCACCTACACAATGCACACATCTCTGCAGATGCCCTTTTATTACCTTACATTATTCAAAACAATAAGTCACTATGCTGAGTCGGAGGCGGCGGCGGAGGCTTTGGACTCGTTTTCACGTACCTTGTCCACAAGCAGAATTTCCATCAATAACCACAAATTCCATACCTTTGGAAGTTTGGATATGACAATCCATTTACTGTCTGCACTTAGAGTTCATGAGCAGATATTCCATAGTGCATAGTAAATAAACAAACATTTCCCAATTTCTAAATTCCCGCTTGCAAACTTGTTACATTTGTATGTGTTTTATGGTCAAAATACTGTTTACCTTCCCACCACCACCACCTCCCCTTCCTGTCTAGAACCTCAGAGCACTTTTTTTAATTTCTTAGGGCACCACACAATGAACAAAAATTAAACACAAACGTAAACAAAGGTATAAAAGGCTCCTACATCCACATATTATTAAGAGTAGGACTTTTAACTTGCCTACCTTTCTTTTCACAAGGGACAGTAGTGTGATTCTCCAACTTCTCCTCTCTATTGGTTTGTGTCTCTGCTTTCTGGTCCTCTGGTTTCCTGGCTGAGTGATTCCTGCTGTTTTCACAACTAGAGCTTTTGATGGCGGGGGAATCGCCAGAAATTTGTGGTGAATCCTTCACATAAACACTACCTGAGGCATTTTTCTTTGTAATGGGTGGAACAAACACACTAGGAACTTGGGCCACAGCTGTGGGAACACAGTTTTTTGGCATCTCAGCCTTAAGATTTTTTTGAAATGGGGGTATAAACACTGGAGCTTTGGGGTCTGATGGTCTCCTTATTTGGTGAACTGGGTTGGCTGATGTTTGGTCCACAACATTCCTGTAATTCAAAACAATTGTTCATTTGACCTCTACTTACTTTTAAAAGCATTTTTTCCCCCTGAAATACCAGGTCTACATTGCATTAACCCACCTGGATGGATAAGTGATATTGGGCTTCAAGTTGTATTTGAAGATTCTTCTGTCTCTCAGAGTCCCTGTAAACATGAGGCCAAGTGTATATGAGAAGCAGACATGCTGTTATGGGAAAATAATCAACAATAGTGTGGTGTGGTCCAGTGCGAACCACCATCCCAAAGAAGACTATTTTCCTATAACAGCAAGTCCCAAAATGTTTTCCCAGCAATTTTCCAATGATTGATTATATACACATATATATTAGAGGTGCAAAATTATGTAGAAATTATATTTTAAAAATAGACCATTTAAGCCAATTATGTATTTTTCTTTTTAAAATAGCAACAAATCTTTTAACATGTTTATTATTAAGCTTACATTATTTTTAACGTTCGCTACATACATCATAAGTCCCTGTGAATGAGTTCTTACTATAGAAACAATAACATATTAGAACAAGTTCACTACTATCAGAGCTGCTGTTATATGAAAATTAATCAACCAACCAGAACAAGAAACCGTTTATGCTCATTTTACAACACTAACCATTGGGGCTGCTTTTCACTGGAGTACAGACTGTTCTGTCTTCTGAGATCTGGACAAACTCTGACACAAGTCTTCTTTTCAAAGGGGGTTGACCTTAATATGATTAAAACTTGCATTAGTAGTGTGTAACAGCAATACAAATGTACGAAAATCTAGAGCTGAAAGGTCCCACCTGTCAAACTCTTGTCATCTGAAGTCCGTTTTCGTATTCCTGTGTTCACCTCTAAGCATCTCTCCTGACATAGACTAGGACTTTGCCTAATGCCAGTGTCCAAGCTACTCAACAAACCGTTCTCACTGAGATCATCCTCTAAAAGTGCTTTAGTGCAAGCTATTGCTTCTTGCTCAAAATATTTTTGCTGGGTTACTGTGCATCCATCAAGATTTAAAGAACGGTGGCTCAGCAGGGAAGGATTATCCTGGGATGGGAGAGATGGACTAGTGGCTTTGGTCTTTGGCACAACTGGTGTCTTGTTAATATTTGTAGATGGTGCTCCACTGGTAATTTTATGCTGTCCATTAGTAACTGGTTGTGCATCACAATCTCTGAACATCTCATAAGCTACCTCGAGGGCTGATTTCGACACACAAACACCTTTTCCACTGGCTGTACTAAAGCCAAAATGACCTGATCCCAAGTGATCAGCCTTTGGGCCTCCACTCATCATGTTCTCATATGTTCCTTCAGATTTTCCAGCACTAGCTGGAATGCTTTCAGTCTTAGTACTTAAAGCTTCACTACTATAGTTTTCATGTTGTCTTGTTTGCATGTTTAAGTGGCTCTCAGTGTTGTGTGTGTCAACTGAAACATCATCACAACTGACAAACTCATCTTTACCCTTGTTCAGCTCCTTTTCTGACACAGCAATATTTTTGTTACTGGCTGCATTGAAAGGCAATCTTATATGCTTAGGACCTGTTGCTGATGTCTTTACAGCTGACAAATTACTGGGATCAGGTTCTAATCCATCCACATCACAGTCAGTAAAAAGACTCTTGGCTTTCTGGAGGGCCTTCTCAGAAATGGCAACGTTCCTTCCACTTGCAGTACTAAAGCTGCAGCTTTTTCCTGAAATAAGAGTCTCGTTTTTGGAAATACACTTCTCTTCTGTTATTTCCAATCTCCTTTGACCAGGTGAAGCAGCATTTGAATCATCTAACATAGCTTTAGCCCTCTGAAGTGCTTCAGTTGAAACAGACACCACAGCACCACTTGCTGTACTGAAACCACAGCCAGATGGTGGTTGAAGGGTCTCAGCGGAGGTTTTAGTGAATTTCCTTTGGACATATTTATTCAAATCTGTGGAGTCTTTCTTTAAAGTCTCTTTGTTCAGACTGTCCATTCCAGGCAAATGCACGATGTTTCCCGCAACTGCCTCAAAGCCACAATCATCCATCACACTTGTGTCGTCTCCTTTTGCTTGAGAAATATCCACACAATCAGGATCACAATTTTTAAAAAACATCTTGGCTTTCATAAATGCTTTTTCAGAAAAGCTCACTCCTTTACCACTTGCCATCTTGAATCCGTTGACAAATGCGTGCTGGCCTGTATTTCCTTCAAGATCCAGTTTTGCATTCTTTTCCGTTGATTTTGTTTCATCTGAGCTTCTCACGCTGTCATCAATATCTTTGAAAATGGTTTTTGATTTCTGAATCGCACTTGCTGAGACAGACACTCCTTTGCCGCTGGCCATTTTAAACCCGTTACTCTCCATGGATCGAGGACTCGGACACACTGCCTGTTTTTTGTCAGGGCTGTTTCCAAAATGGTGTTCTTTCCCAACTTCTGGTAAAGCTCCATCAGACATCTTTGAATCATGAAGTACTGCCAACACATCAGAAGAATTATGTATTGAAGTCCAAGAAGTGGCTTTTGTTTTTGCAGGGGAATTGTCATGCTTGGTTTCTTTGTCATTTGCAACTTCATTTAGAAGTTTCTTTGCATTCTGAAGAGCTTTTTCTGAGATCTTTACTTCTTTCCCTCCAGCAGTACTAAATCCAAAATTGACCGTGTTGCTCTGAATTAAATCTGGTTTCTGATCTATAGGTCCTTGGAGTGTTTCCAGATTTGCTTTGCTACACGTTTGTTTGCACATTTCAGCTTCTTTTGTTATTGAGCTTGCATTCGTTATTAGCTTTAGGTCAAGCTCAGACTCCATGGCAATCCTGCAAGACTTGTCCTGGTGGTCGTCTGACTGTTTTGCCTTTTGTTTAACAATATCTGCTTTGCAACCACTCTCGAGACCAAAGTTTCCTTCGGTGTCCTCTATATCTGCAAAAATGCTTCTTGCCTTGCTCAGACATTTCTCAGAGATGGTCACAGCATTTCCCTTTGCAGTTTTAAAGCCAGAACAAAAAGACTTTTCTTTCAGACTGTCGTTAGCCATATTTGGCATTTCCCATGGTATATGGCATGACTTCCTAATATTTATACTTTGAATACCAACATCTCCATTCGTCAGACTGTTTGGGACTGAAGCATGCACATCTGCCTTGGACTGATGTTTTTTCGACACCTGCCTTTCAGATAAATCACAGTTAAAACTATCATCAAAGTCAATACCAGCAAGTATCTCAGGATCCCACTCTCTCTCAGACTGCATGCTATCTGGACATTTTGAGCCAATCTTTGTGTGATAAAACTGCGTAAACTCATACTGGCTGCCTGCTTCTTCTAACATACTGCACAGCTCTGTCACATCCGCCCTTTGCGAAGCTGTCAAAGACGAAATTCCATCATCATTACCAGTGGAATGTTGTGAAGGTTTCCGACTGTTTTTCAAGTCAAAATTAGATGGCTTGGCATCTTTTACATTGCAGACCTGCAACTCGTTATTTGACAGACATGAATCAAACTTCTCTTCATCCAACTCCATGAAAATGTCTTTAGCTTTCTCGAGATTCACAGATGAGATTGTAATACTTTTGTTAGATGCTGTTTTGAAGCCAGATTCATTTGTTTGGCACATGAATGTGCTAGGAATATTCTCTGCAGCTGTCTCAGATATTAAAACACTTTCATCAGAAGTTTCTCTTCCAGATTTATGTCCATGGTGATAGCTTTCTGAAGCCAATTTCTCTCCAGCAGTGTTTGCTGTAACAGGTTTGTAAGAGTTGTACTGGTTCGTACCCACTTTCGTTGGTTCAGTTACACTTGAAGTGCCTGTGTGAGTCAAAGGATTGGATTGCTCTAAGGATTGGTCTAATGCTGCTTTGGCTTTCATTAAGGCTTCAGGAAGTATTACAATAATCTTATTATTTGCTGTTTTAAAACCAGAATGAAGATGTTCATTGCCACTACAGGATGGAGTTTCCAGGCTAAAACCAGAACAAACTGTAGGATAGCCACTGTCACAGATTGTGCTCTCAAGAGACTGTATATTTGTTAAATCGATGATTTTTGCTGCCTGATGGTTGATGTCACCATCACACTGCATCACAGATTCTGTTTTAGTCTGCACTTCACTTATTTCTTTCGCTGTGCAAGTTGGCATTAAGACACGATCATGGCTGCTCTGTGCACTCTTGTGTGACGATTTTAACAAGTTCACTTCCTGAGTGAAATCTTCTGCGAACGCTTTGCAAAGCTGAGTCATATCTAGATCATGGTCTATGTTAAGACTTGCAGAATGATCCTGCTTAACAGTAGTTTCTGCTGGCTGGACGAAATGATCTCTAGTGTCTGTGTGTGTATCCTCTTTATGACACGGAGGAGATTCCTGGTAGTGGTTCACAGCATCTAAAGAGATGACAAATGAGAGACAAGTTTACTACTTTGAATAGGTGCTATAAGAACATGTAGAGAGTATGAAAGATGAAAACTCATACCAGTGACATTGTGCTGTCTTGTACTTTCTGAATTTTGCACCGGATACACAAACTTCCTGGGTTTTCTTGAGAAGGTAAGTGCTGGAGATGCCTCCAATAAAGAACTTCTTTCCTGAGACTTCTCATGACACGAATCAGGAGAGAACCTCTGTTGCTCGGACGTGCATGAAGAAGACTGTCCAAGCTGTGTGATATTTTTAACAATATCACTTTTGACTGAGGAGTCTACATGAGGACTAGTGTGTTTACTTGATATTTCGGAGATACACACTTGGTTTGTCTTGGAGTCTTGGACGTCAGATAAACTCAGAGGAGTCCACTGTGTGAAATCCTTATTATTAAGCTGACTTGAAAATAAAGGAGACTTTAAACTTGCGATAGCAGTGCTGGTATCTGTCTTTGATGCTGATGTACAGTCTGTAGTGTGATCTACTGTCACATGATTTGACTTTACTTCCTTAGAAACACCGTTCACTCTCTTTTTTCTTTCCTTGGTTTTAACCCTTCGCAAGGCTGAGCCACTGTTCGTGAATAAGAAGGAGAGCACGTCCTCAGCATCATTAAGAACACTCTCCACTGTGGTCCGCACATCACCGTCCTTTATCGCATCCGGTACCGTCTGCCTCCAAACGCCTCCTATATTGTCAGAGGACGAATCTGATTTTTGTTCTTCTGCCTGGACATTCCCATCTGTTAGCGTGTCTGTGGAAAAAGGTCCAGACTATTTTTGAAATGAGATTCAAAATGAGCTTCTCACAACACATCCAAGTTCAGTTAAATAAACAGTTAAATTTATAAACATATACAAGACTAACCATTATGTTGCACACTGGATATACTTGTGGATGTTGCTTCTGTGCCTTTTGAGAGTGATGGAAACAGCTTTCGTACAATCTGTATGGAAAAAGAAAAAAAAAAAAACACACGTTAGTTAAAAAAAAAATTCTTCTTTCATAGACCATAACCCTGTGTTCCAACGAGTGACAAAGCAACAGGTGACGTTCATTTTTTATGTGCAATTTCAGCGACTGTGGCAGACGACATTGGGATTGGGATTTTCTCAACTCTATGATGCAGTAAAGAGACAAATCTGACTGGCTCGAATGATTCCTCAGACCAATCATATGCCGAGTGTGGTACAACATTTATTCAGCTCCTCACACACAACTTTATGCTGCGTTCATGGTGCCTTGTAAGTTATAATGACGTCATTTCCCATCTCGGTACATTCAGTGCACAAAGTGGAAAAAACATGGATGCCTCCATGAAACCGTGTCTTCGGTTTTCTCTATCAGAGCATGTAAAGCTCATAAAAAGCTACTTTAACTGCACTTTTGCAGTTACAAGCCTGAGTGAGTAGTGTTAGCAACAAGCTAGTCAGCTAACATTAGATTTATGAGTTGATAACTTTGATGCTTATCTTCTCAAAACAGCGATTAGTATGGTCAGTGTTATAGATTTAAGTCCTGTGTCTGCATATTAACTGATTTAGTGCTGATACTGCTTTAAGCTAATTTAAAAGTAGAGAAAGGGATCTTTACACTGTCCACAGTGTGCATGGACATGTTGATTTGATGTGACTCTATAAACAAGGAAAGAACAGGTAGATGAGAAGACTACCTCAAGCTGACGAGTTGAAATTTAAATTTGATCTTCTGCAGCTTATACTGGTTGGAGGCGGGGAATTACAAGTTGCGACCTAGCATCGAAAGCTGAATGAGTTCCTACCCACAATTAGTTCCTGTTTACTGTTTGATATGCAAAAAAAAAAAAGTCATTCTGTCACATACAGCTCACTAAGCGTGTACAGAGACATTACAAAGAAAAATAAAGCTTGGAAGGTAGTAATAGCTCTGGTGAATGTATGCAGTTAATAAAGCTTATACAAAGCTTTATAAAGCTTTATAAAGCTTATACATAGGCCTGTATGTACATGGTGGTGCCTCTAGTGAGTGTACTATTTCAGTGCTATTTCAGTTAGCTCACGCTGCTGATGAGCCTTTAGAACTGAAAAAAATAATGAGCTGCTATAGACGGTACACGGCCACACGCGCCACCAGTAGCATTTTTCAACACACCAGTGACACATGCGACTTGTTGTTCGCTAGTGTGAACGCAGGGTTAGGTGAACCGGATACCCACAACCCATATTAAAAGTGAACTTAAGACTACAATAAATTACATGATTAATTCCAGACTAAAATATCCACTTACAATGACTTCTTTGTCTCTGAGAAAACTTACTGGTGGAGACTGGCCTTCTGTTTTGGCTGTCGAAGCAGAAATACAATATTGTCAATATAAATGATTTTCTTTAAAAAAAAAATAAAATAAAATAAAATATTCTCTTGAAAAATGTCATCACCTGTGGCTATACTTACACAAAATAACCGTGGGGGTCAATGCTGATGGTGTGTTAAAGGAACTGCTCCAAGATAGATCAGGATTTAACTGAGCTCCAAGGCTCTCACAGATGCGCTGTGCAGATGTGGATTGTGGCTAAGAAAACATTTGCGAAATTTACAATTTTGATCAACATGATTAGATTTAAAATTTGGATTTTTAAAAAGATTCAGATTATTAATTGATAGGAATGTAATACGGGAGTGTGTCTTACTGTTAAATCCGTTGGTGTGTCAAGTAGGTCTGTAACAATGAAGAACAAGTACATAGCAAACAATAAGTAGAAATACATAACATTAAGATTACTGAGTGTTGGGGTATTTGAATGTTAAAAATAATAAACAGGAATAATTTTTACACATTAAAATATGTACAGAATAACACAGCTCAGACTATTTATAAGAAAGAAGACCATTATATGAAAATAATGCATGCTGAGGGGGTGTAACACGGCATTCTCGTATAAGAACACGGTCTGGAGTGTGTTGTTCCACTTATACCACAGCAATCTTCCAATGATTACAATATTTTATTTATTAAAGAACACATCACAGTTTTGATGATTTGATGATGAACATCCGAGAGACAAGTTAGTTCCTGTTATGACTTTATGTATGACGTTATAGCTGCGATAAACTTTCATTCCCTCACTTCCCTCTCTCTCTCTCTCTCTCTCTCTCAAAAAAACACAGCTTGTCAGTTTACCAAGAAACCGGAAAGCGTAAACTCCTCCTCCTGAAGACTTTCCTGTGCTGGGAAACTTTACAAAGCACTGTGACTATTACAAAGCACTTACAACCAAGACTCTTCCGTAAACGTTAAATAAATGTCTCCTAACAAAAACATCACCATGTTAATGATTATACATTTCACATTGTTAAACAACATGTTTTATAAAATAATTTATTTACAGGGACCGCTGTAGAAGTCCCTGTGTATAAGCTGTTACTATAAAAACAATAACGCATAAGAACGAGTGCATTAATATTAAACTATTGTTCGTGTTACAGCCAGTATTACTGTCCACACTGTGCTGTTATAGGAAAATAATGCATACCTCACCAAAAAGATTAAAAAAAATAGAACTGGGCTGTGGTATAATACATTTTAATAAATAAAAAAAGCTATGCACAAAAACATATACACATTCAAACACTAGCCTTGATTCTTACCTAAGCATGCACTTGTCTTTAGAGATCCCCAGTCTTTTTCAAACTGCTGGCTAGAGAAACAAAAAGACAAAGACCTTGTATTTATACCTCAAATATGAAATTGAAACATTTATACCTGGGGTGGACAAATCACACTACTTTCTCCAACAAAAACAATACTGTTAAGATACTACTATCTTATGCGTGAAGTGAAGAGCAACACTGGTCAACAACTGATTTTTTTTTAAGACCAAAAATATAGTGCTACGTTAGCAAATCTCTTAGAAGAGTACTTATTATTTTAAAGTAACTATTATGGCCAAGTTAGTTACCTGTCTTTAGCAAAGCCAAACAGGCATGGGCTTGATTCTGCGCCGGGTGGAACAAGAAACAAGTTCTGCATTCCTGGGAGTGAAGAAAAAAAGATGGATTAAAAGCAGTCATATAAAGTATCTGTAGATCATACAGGCTTGCTGCTGAAGAGCAAAATGTATCTCTCAATCTAAAAAAAAAAAAAAAAATCTCAAAAACAGTTTGACGATAATTTATTACAAATATACTTTAAAAATACAAATACAATTTAATATTTATTTGGTGCAGAAAATAAATACTGAAAAAAAAAACTGGTTCATTATGACATTTTAAACCAAATCAACTGCTTTTTAAATTTCTAACTGTTTTTAAAAAAATATTTAAAGTGTTAAAATTTCCCCACCTGACTCGGGAGAATCTTCAATACCTAACGCAGGAGAATGTGGCCGTCTACGCCTAAATATTCTGGGTGTTGAACACATCTGACTGTCCAAGACTGGCGTCTTAGCTGGAGCTCTGAAAATGACTTCGTCCTTGTGTGCTGTGGTGTCATGTTCAACAACAGTGGAGTTTTCACATCCATCTTCAGAAGCTCTCACAGTCAACTCCTCAAACCAGTCCGAGTTTAGTGGCCCGAGTTCTTCAATAAAAAGCAAATAAATAAATAAAACAGCAAGTTAAAGTTAAAGGACATTTTGGATTGGTACACATAAACCGGAACATGACACAAACTATTAGGGGTGTAACGATGCACTATGACACGACATCGTGGAAATGTGCGATTCGCATTGTGGACATCAGCATTCTGTTGATTATGTATATAATGCACTTGGACTGTTTGAACACCAGAGGTCCCAATCTGCACATCCCACAGAGTTAATATATACAGAGAGCAGGCTGACTGATAGCTCCAGATCACAATGACCAACACGCATTATAGGTTGTATCATTACATGGAAAGAGCTCTCCAGTAACCTTCAAACAACGCCAGCCCCACATCTCTGTGATCTAGGGTGCCCAAGAAAGAGGTTGCAGAAGCCGGGCCTTTTAGCCGACTTTGGAGCTTTATTTCGAGTTAAAATGTCATCTCAGACGCTGCTAAGGAGCTCATTATGTTTCAGTTGATCATTTTCCCCAGGTGAGAGACTTTGTTTATTCAATCAACTTTATAAAGGAGAGAAGGAGAATTTATAAATGAATTAATTTATTTTGAAGATATGGTGAACCTGAAGTACATTTTGCTCACAATATTAAACCTCTGTTCGTAGAAATATTTAATTTATTTTGTTTTATAAAGAAAAAAAATGCACATTGTTTATGATTTAGAAATAAAAAATGAGTCTTTTGAGTCATAATTTTTCTTTATTCAAACTAAATGCTCTGAGAATTGAATTGAATCGAATTGTGAAGCCAGTATCGTTAATTGAATCGAATCCTGGCTGGAGTGTGTCGTTACGCCCCTACAAACTATGTACAGGCACCTGTTTCAATTTGATGGAAGAAGTCGTCAAACATTTTGATTTGTGTTTGTTAGTGTGAAGTCTGAGACGAAGACGAGCTGGCCTTTGTAGAGAGCTGAAAAAAGAAAAAAAACTAAAATTAGTGTAAACATGTAGTCACAGATCCGACCAGTGATGTGAATTTCAGCTGTAATTAAGTTATTGCACCTTTACAAATGTCTCCATAAAGAAATCTTCACCATATCAAAGATTACACATTTTTATTTACTAAATAACCCCATGTTTTTAAATCCTTTTATTATTAGGTTAGATTGTGTGTTAAAGCTGTTATAGAAAATTCCTCACCACATTCTGATCAGATTCATGAACTCAACAGCACTGTGCTATAAGGCATTTTAATGCATTAAGGTATTTGTTTTCTTTGCAAGTTAATGCCCTAATTTCTGACATATACTTTAGTGAAGTGAGGTGAAGTGACTTGTGGCCAAGTATGGTGACCCATACTTGGAATTTGTGCTCTGCATTTAACCCATCCAAGTGCACACACACAGTAGTGAACACACACACACCGTGAACACACACCCGGAGCTGTGGGCAGCCTTTTTTTTTGCTGCGGCGCCAGTTGGGGGTTCGGTGCCTTGCTCAAGGTTCTCACCTCAGTCGTGGTATTGAGGGTGGAGGAGAGCGCTGGTCATTCACTCCCCTCACCTACAATCCCTGCCGGACCCGAGACTCGAACCCACAACCTTCAGGTTCACCTTCGGGTTGCAAGTCCGACTCTCTATCCATTAGGCCTGCACGACTGCACTTTAGTGAGCGTTACTTCAAACTTGGCATGTACTGATGTTAGATTAGATTTTCAAACACAACTTGATTTTAAAGTCCATGAAATGGTCTATGATGTCAACTAACACGTTCATATTGACATTATAATTCTGTGCATATTTAAGATCAGCAATTAAGTCTACAGCACTGTCCTGAAGCAAGAGTACTGCAGTAAAACGATTTGTAAAAGGAAGCCTAGAATTTGTACTAAATATAAAAATGGACAGCATTTTCCAAACTGGAAATCACCACTGTTCTCAGTGACCAACCGCTGATCAGCACTGTAGCCAATAACCAATCACTGATCAGCATTGTAGCCAACAACCAATCATTGATCAGCATTGTATCCAACAACCAATCACTGATCAGCACTGTAGCCAACAACAAATCACTGATCAGCATTGTATCCAACAACCAATCAACAACCTTTTCGTCCCAACCTCACACTTCTTCGTTTGAAACTCTCTTCTTGGAGATATTTACAAGTAATAAAAGCAAGTTTCCTTCATAACTTCTCACCTTTCACAACTACTCGTTATCAGTTTCTTTTTGTCTGCGTTCTTGTTAGTGAGTATAGTGTTTTGTAAACGTGTTAAAGTTTACTTTGTGCACAGTGCCATCACCACAGATTACTTCCTTCTATAAGAAATAAACTATTTATGAAATAAGTTTATAATTTATTATCTTCTACTAGGGTAAAACACTATTTTAGTCTACTTTATTATATTCTAAGTGAAAATCTTCCTTCTTCACATACCCTAAATTGTAATTTGATTATGATCAAGAGGAATACATTAATATGCCAACCAGTGTGTGACGTCATCCAGCGACCTTTCTGAGCCTGCTTCAGCTACTTTCCCCTGAAAAGAGTTGGCAACACTGCAGTATTTTGCTGACTGTCGTGTAAACTGTCGTGTAAACCCCGCTGCTTTACTCAGATTAGTTTCTTCCGTTTTATTTCTCACTTTTCTGCTGAAGTTACCTCAGAGTTTTAATCCACCAAAACAAACTCCACCCCACAGGATGGCGAGCAAGAAGCACAGCTATTATAACAGCTTGCAAATTACATTATTATAAAAAAAAAAAAAAAATACACACTGTGAATAAATTCATGACAACTAATTTAAATCCTGACAGGAAACTCGAGCTAACTTGAGCTTAACTCAGAAACCTGCTAGCTCGCTTGCTAACTCTTCACTTCGCCAATAAACCTATTAACACTGAAGTAAAAGTGCAACTTAACTGAGTAATAACTGTAATATAGTTGTAGTTTACCGTCAGCCAAACATATCGGCATCGTTTTATAACCCGCTGACATCTGTCAAAGTCGTTCCTAATGCCTTTCGCTAGCATTAGCTGTTAGCTCGTTGCTATTAATCTGTATTCTTGCTTGTCACGACACATTAAAAGTTGCCGCCTCTGGCTTTGAGTCCACTGATTTAATAAACCCTGCTAGCGCTATCCCAAATAACCCCATGCGCCCTACTTACGTACACTTCATAGGCCATGGAAAAAAGGTTAGCACACACTACCTAGAACACTGCGCTCTCCCATAGGAACACAGCCAGCATGTCGCGGCGGAAGAATTGTGTAAACACCCAATCATATATGAGTATTGCTGTAAAGAGGCGGGCTTACAACGAACACGGACCAATCAGCTTCAACCCTAGCTTCTATCCCAGAGCAGAACGTACCGGTTCCTGAATATTTTAAAATATTAAATATTATATAATTTAATCTTTTGAATATAATAAAATACAGTACAGTTAACTATTAAGAATATGTTAAAAATGTTTTAACTAAAAAGAAGTCTTTTCTTTAAAAGGAAGTAGAAGAAATTTAGCAGTGTACCCACTCTATGAATATAGCCTGTTATTACCATTACAGCACCCTAGAGGGCGCTAATGCACTTCAATTCTCTCTAAACTAAACTAAAACGCTTTTAAAAAAAAATATGATACTCATATTATTGCAACTTAAGATTTATTATCCACCAAACTCCATTTTTAATGATTATTGTTCAATTAAGTAGTAGTTGCAGCTATAGGAAAGAAAAACATTCATCTATACATCCATCCTTTAATGGCTTTGGACTGCAGTTGATGTGAACAGTTTTGCTGCAATGGCTTAGGACTACAGTTGCTTTGCTAGTTTTAGGACTGCAATTCCCACAAACAGTCTTGCATTCAAGTCTCCAACCGTGAACAGATGATAACTTCAACAAAATAGACTTCATGTGTAAACTGTAATGATCTTTTGTAGTTACACAATTGCAATTTTTGACCATATAGTACGCAGTTAAAGAAGGGATTTATTTATAATCACACTATTCGGTGTCACCCAGATGAGGATGGGTTCCCTTTTGAGTCTGGTTCCTCTCAAGGTTTCTTCCTCATATCATCTCAGGGAGTTTTTCCTTGCCACCATCGCCTCTGGCTTGCTCATTATGGATACATTCATAAATTTAAAATTTACATCCTGAGTTTATATATTTCTGTAGTGGACAGTGTCCATTGTTAAAAGTGCTATACAAGTAGAATTGAATTGAATTGAACATGACAAGCTGCACATTTCTGTCTACTTCAAGAGAGAAAAAAGAGGCTAGCAATAGGATGACTGTTTATAGCTGCTACAACATAAGTGATAACAGGAACTAACTTGTTTCAAATGTAACTAGAAACAAATAAAACCTATACTATATACCTTTATTTAAAAATAGTGTTGGCAAACTGCTGTAGTATAAGAGGAATAAAACACTTCAGGGCATGCTGATATAGGAAAATAAATCACTTCTGTGTGGTAACATCGACTTCACTTCCTGTCAGGCTGCATCACACCACCCCATCACTGATTACTTTCCTATATCCACATGCCCCATTATGTTGTATTCCTTCTATGGATAGTTTCATTACGAGCTTTCTGAATTTTAAAGTGTGAATTTTAGCCCAACTTGCCCGTCTTGCCCATTTCAACATAGCTGTTCTTCCAATATGTATGGCTAGATATTGCTGTGCTGTAACATACTTTTTTTTTTTCTCTAAAAAACTTGTCAAATCAGTTATTTCCAATTGTCTAACCTGAAGACATTTAGCAAAATTATAGCTTACATTTTCACTCAGGTATTCTAGCAGTCTCTGGTTTCATTCTGCTTTAACTAGTAAAGCAGCTAGCAAATATATATATATATATATATATATATATATATATATATATATATATATATACAAACAGGTGGTTTTGTAGTTCTTTAACATTGATTTCCACTGGAAACATGTTACTACTATAGTCTAATAAACCTCAAAAAACAAGATCTACATCATCTAAAGTCTCTCCTGGTGAAGTGCTTTTACTAGTTCATGTTAAAGAATGTTTTCAAAGCATGAGGCGTGACTACAGGAGGATGGAGTGTACTGACATTTTATTCATCACGTTTATTCTGCACCAGAGCTTCAAAGAACACAACGCAAAGCACAAGAACAGTATTTACAGGTTAAACACATCTCTCAAAGCATAGCATGTCTGCGTCATCCCTTTCGGAGCACACAGGTCTGCAGAGTCAAACAACAAAAAAAGATGAATAAAATAGCAGAAAAAAAGAGAAAAAGTTACAAGCACGCTTCACTCAGACATACTATTATGTACAAACGCAACCTTGATTTAAAATAGTTTCTTATGTTCATAAATATCTCTATTCTCTTCTTATGGTACATACATTTGCATGCTTGGCCATGTTTCCTTCTATAAAACTATACCATCCAAAGCGTGTGGATGTATTGGGAATATAAATAAATCTCCTATATGCAACAGTAGAAAGCGAAAAAAAAAAAAAAAAAAAAAAATCTGATCTTCATTAAGTAGTGGATGACTTTTCTAAGCATCCAGGTCATTCAGACAGTAGCACTGCAGCAACATAGCTCTGAGTTGGTATATGTGTGTGTGTGTGTAGTCATTATACCGAGGTGCTTAATGGTCATTTTCCTCATATGAGCACAAAATCATCTTCATTAATGATTAATCAGGAAGAAGAAAAAATACAGCATCATTCCATCATTCCTGCTACAGTATTCAAGTAGCCTGAATACAGTATAAAAAACAAAACATTCTTTCAAAGATACAGTAAGTCTTTTTAAAGCATTGCACATTTTCCCTTAACCTTTACAATGGTAGACGTGAGCCTGGCATTCAGGAAGCTTTGGTTTCGCCAGTGGCAGAAAAACATGACCCTGTGACATCATATGTACTAGTTTTAGTGCAATACTCAAGGCTAAGGAGTTGTTTTTTTAACTAACCCTAGAACAGATTGTCACACATATCCAGTCCCACACGGATGGATGACAGTAAATTCAGCAGCGTCTGTGGATCTCCAGTGGAAAAGCAGCACCTCAGAGGCTGATCCCAGTGACACTGGAGTCGGGCAGGAAGGCCGTGATGGCGCTGTAGCCTTGCGCCCGCCGGATCATGTCCCTGATCTCGCGGTTAAGCTCGGTGAGACGTGAGCAGGCCTCGGACAAGTCTTGCTTGCAGCCCACCAGGGCGAACGTGCCCGTCTGTCCCAGCGTCTGATGCCGGAAGTAGATGCTCAGCAGAGTCTGGGTTTCGTTCTCCGAGCTGCTGCCGAAGATGTCGCTCGGCCACAGCCTCCTGCAAGGCAGAGGGGATTCACAATTCATATTCCGTTCCTTATTTAGCAATAAAGCATTCTCATATACTCTTTTTTTTTTACTCACTTCCACCTGCCCTCTTAGAAAGTTTGACCAATCCCAAGTATGCTCAACATCCCTTTATCTAAAACTCCCAGACTGCTGAATTACTACAGGAGAACTAAACTAGCTAAATATTCTTGATTTTCCCATTTGGCTCACATGGTAATGAGAGTGGAAAAGGCCTGCATGAGCCGGTGGTTATACCTGCACTCCTGAATGTAGCGGATGGCTGTGGAGAACTCGTTGTTCCTCAGGCTCTCCAGGATGGCCTGCACCGCCGCCTCAGACGAGCTGAAGGAGGGATCAGTGGATGTGTTAGTATCTTGCGCTGCCTGCTCTCCTGCAACCGAAGCTGCTGCTGCTCGCAGTTTATTCTTTAGCTCATTCAGCTCCTTGGACATGTTTACCAGCTAGAGAGGAAAAAAAAAAATATGTTTTACGAGCTCCGTAGGCTTGGATAATCACATATTAATAATTGTCATGAAAGGATGTCGCTAAACCGTGGAGTGCATGAATGTAAAAGGAACTAAGTGCTTAGAGCCTTAAGGTGAATGGATTCATATTTTAATATAAAACTGAATACTGCTATAAAAAAATACCTGAACAATATATTGCTTGAAAAAAAATCCAGCCGATATTAAGGTTTCAGCGTAAGTAGGAATCACTGATTCCTGTTAATGGACCTCATTTATCAATCATTTGGCAAAGTTGTGTGTAAATGTTTTGTACTGATTGATTTGCTATGGCACTTCCTTCTAAGGGGACAAGTGGAATAAAACCCATCCATCCATCCATCCATTTTCTGTGCTGCTTATCCTACACAGAGTCGCAGGGGAGCTTGGAGCCTATCCCAGGGGACTCGGGGCACAAGGCGGGGGACACGCTAAACGGGGTGCTAACCCATCGCAGGGTACAATTGCATACACATTCACACACTACGGACAATTTGGAAATGCCAATCAGCCTACAAGTCCAAAGACTATCATGTCATGACTATGATGTCTTTGGACTGGGGGAAGAAAGCCACTTGCAGGAAAGCCACTCGCCCACTTGTAGGAAAACCATGCCTGAAAATTTAAAAAACATAGGGAACCCTGTAGGATACAAGCATCAGGCATCAGTTGTGCCCTGATATAAATTGTGCATGTTCATTCATGAAGGTCGTACCTCTGGAACAGAGCTGATAGTGTAGACTTCACTGATCAGTTTACAGTAAGACTGAAAAAGCAGGAGCAGTTGAAAGTGGAGTTTGTACAGTCTTTGACACAGCTCCAGTTGCTAGAATTTAAAAAAAGCAGAATAAAACATATAATCAGTGCTTGCTTCATTTACTACGCTTGTTAATATTTTAAAGGCAAAACCAAATGCTGTTTTTACGTATTTATTTTTTTTTTAGTACAACAACCTTTCAAAGGTCATCTGTATAGGGATGTAGAGTAACTATAATAAAAGAATAACCTGTCCAAATCACAGTTGCTAATCCAGTGTTGGAATAGGGCGTAGAAAGGTTTTCTGAAACTTACTGCAAGAGTTTCCATTTGCTACAAAGCAGGCCGTTTACAAGGGAAAAGGTGAGAGGTGAGGAGAGAGAAAGTTTAGCAGATCGACAAAAAAAACCACATGCAGCCCTCCAGACAGGGCAGGATTAAGCAGAGGCTCGATTTGATTGACACATGCATGGCCAGAGAAAGACAGAGCCGACGGGCGGCAGAACGGAGATGAAATATGAGGCAACTCTGCAGCTCTCTTATTTCAAGCCAAGCACAGAAGCAGCACTGCCCTCTCACAGAGACTCTGCTGGGACAGCGAGACCTATTACAGCTGGTTTATACTACTGCACTAAAGTGTATTTGCATCATTACACAGAGAGGGGGTTTATGGGTAAACCTGGTGCTTTGACAGACTGATATGTAGTCTGTCTTGTGTATAGGAGTGTGGATAGTACAGGAGAGTGCTGATTGGTTGAGGCAGGGAGGTGCGTCAAGTTGGGTACCCAGAAACGGAAACATTGTGACCCTTTTTCTGTAGGTTTTCAGAGTAATATTAGCAATACTTAAATCTAACTGCAAACTCAACATCGCTTTGAAGTAGCTCTATAACGAGCACAAAAACATATGGAAAGTGATATACTGATACTGATATACTGCGAGATAACACAGAGAGAGAGAAGTGTTCGAGCTGCAGCTCCTCTCATCACTGTGGGCACAAAATGCAGCACACATATACTGTATAAATACACTATATACTGTAAATATAACTGTATTTTATTTATATAGAGTAATAATAATAGTATATATGAAACTAATAATAACATTTCAGTTCATTTAGCTAGCTAAAGTGTTGAGTGATTTATATGACCTTTAGATGAATGTTTGAACAATAAGCTGTTCTTATTAGGGACATTATTCAGTGGGCGGGGCTTATTATATATTCTCTTTGCATTTCCAATATCCATATTACTTATTACAATATCCTTGACAGCAGATAGCATGGAATTTGTGATTTAGAACAGGGAAGTAAGTATTGATCCGCTTCTTCGTTTGAATTTTCTGCCTCCTAGTGGACACATTCATGGTTACGTGCAAGTAAGAAAGCAGACACCTTTGCAATCGCCTGCACATGACACCCTGATACGATCGCAAATACCCGAAAGCACAAGTATAAACCATGCCTTACACAGACTAAATATAGTATGTATAGTCATATTTTATTGATACCAATGAATAAGATCAGAATGATGGGAAAGAGTTTCTTTAAGGTTGTTGTTCACTGGGCTACATGACACCTACATGAGCCCTTCATGACAACTGCCATAAACATACATCAGCAATTATAAAGGTTTATCACACGATGGATGTTTTTTTTTTTTTTAATCAATTTCAGTATCACAGAATTCATTACAATGACACTTTCTAAGCTCATTGTAGCTCATTGCACTTCTGCTGTGTCATGGTAATAGTGATGGTTTTTGACAGTAACAGTTATTCTACTGTAATGACACAGTTATATGTATGTTCTCTGATCTTTGAGCAAAGTTTCATTTTATAATATAAAAAAAAATTATATTAAAATAGATGAAAAGCATATTTAAGACAACTGATGTATACTGCAATAAGACCTTATGTTTATGTAGGTTTATGTTAGTTGTAAGGTTTAGGGAGGGTTTACAATATGTAGGTTTTATGTAGCCCTATAAGCACTACCCTTGCAGGTTATAAGCAAATAATGACTAAATAGTATGCAAGGCCATCCTGAAAACAAATATGCTTGGTATAATAATTTTAGATGCATAGATATAAGGAAGTGAAAATTAAGCAGTAATGTTGTTGAACATCACATATTCTTGTCTAAATCACATCCTTCTAATACTCTTCTGCCCAGCAGAGTTTTCAAAAACCTGAGAAATGAGAGGGGTTTGTTGTAATGATATGCCAAACTTCTAAGGCTGCTCTGGAAACAGGCTTAAAGCTCAAGAGTCAGAGGACAAGACAGCGATTTCACTCACAGAGCTACCGCAGAACAACCGACAGGCAGGAAATGTGAGAGATAGATCGAAACGGAAGCTGAAATTAACTTGGTCAAATAATGAGTCATATCTATACAGATAAATGATAAGTAGGTAACGTGCATTACATTTGGGCAGCTACATAACACATTTAGATCATTCACTTGTTACCATGGAAACAAAGTTTTATACATCAATACATAACTGTAATCAATGGCAACGTACAACATGAAATTCTGGATTAAACAACGTCATGACGCGAGCAGTGGGCAGCAGGCAAGCCTACAGTAGTCCACTTTATATATAAGGTACATTCTCAGACATATTATGAGATTATTTCAGACTTCGTGAGGATTATGAAGTAGGAATCACACACTGACGTGAATTTATACCTTCTCTTCAATCTCGGAAGTCTGGTGTGTGATAATCCCGTCTCCTGAGCCTTTCGGAAAAGTAGCCTTGCAGTTCCGCAGCCACTGAAAGCAATAAAAATGATACATGAGGTGTTGGGAAAAGATTTTAAATCACGCATTAGAGCAGAAATGAAATTACACGTACTGAGATGGCTGCTTCCTTCCTGTTGTTGTAGGTGTCCAGGTATTCCTGGAGCTCCAGCACACTGAACTTCATTTTCTCCAGCAGTCCGTAGGAGACGATCTGGAACGGATAGAAGGAGTTTAGAGGAAAAAAAGCTGCAAAAAAGACGACCCAATTAGAGGTTGTATTTATAAAACTTTGTAACACTAATAGTTCTTCCAAGTGGCAATAAATGTAAAAATAAAAGTTGCTAAATGTAAAAACATATATTATGTATAAAAATAAAGTAGGTATAAAAAAGTTTCTTTTTTTATACCTACTTTTATATCTACTTTTTCTTTTTCCGTCAAAGAAAATGACGGAACAAGAGTTTATAGCTACTATAACATAAGTGATAACAGGAATTAACGTGTATTTAACATTTTTTTTCCTTGATTTGTCTTCTCTTCCTTCCTCTTTTCTTTTTCTTTCTTTCTTTCTTTCTTTCTTTCCACTCCTGTTCTGACTTCTTATCCTCCCTTATTTTCCTTGCTTCTCTACCCACATGTATGTATATTTAAAAAAAGATGATGATAATAGAATGCATAAAATAACTTATAAAAATAACTAAAAAAAAAATTAATGTGTTACATGCACATTCCACACTATTAAATATAACTATAAATGGACAAAGAGCACAAAGTGTCATTAAAAACAGAAATAATGAATCGTAACCATTGCTGAATCACTGTGGAGTAAGAGGAATGAAACACTTTGGGATGTAGCTGTAATGGGAAAATAATCAACTTCAGTGTGGTAACAGTAAATCTTCTTCAGATCTGGTTGCATCACTTATTATATAACGTTCCCCTAAATCAGCAAGATAAGAGCTTTTAACCTTTAGATTTTTTTAACTGCCTTAGAATAACCATTTTAAGGAGGTTAGAAGAGTTGTTTATTTAAGTTGAAGGACTATATTGCTATTGGGCGTTTATATTATTGATCATTTTAAATTACAGCAGCCCAGTATCAGAAATTAGTATCAGAAATTTTAGCTCCGTAAAATCAGCATTGCTGATAAAACTTTCATATCACATATGCCCAAGCACATTCAAACATTCATTTGGTGTAAGCAAATCCAAGATTTTTTTAGGCTTCAGTAGTTTTGTGTTTGTGTGGCTGTAACACGTGTTTAGTTCTAGCATTACTCACTGTATCAGCATCTATAAACAGAGTGGGGCACTTAAAGCACGACGTTAACATCTGCGACGACCTGACGAACTTTGCTCCTATTCCACGAAGTCCATCGCCGAGGAAGCCAGCAGCGTCACAAGTCAAGGCACAGAACTTGGTCTGGATACTCTAAAAGAAAAGTGTTATCAGTATTAATAAAGTCACAGCACGCATCCAGGCCTGTCAGCTTTGGGAAATGGAGCACAGCTAACTAGATTAATGAATAAACCACAGATTAGTGGTGGAAATCCTCCAACTGGAACTTAACCAAAAGTGACCAGATTTTCCAGGAACATGTTTAGAATCATCCTGATTAAAACCCACATCACAACAAAATATGTTTGTAAAGCACATGAGCCTTAAAGTGGAGCACGTCATACTTGGAAAAGTGAAGAAAAGACGTGGAAGGTGTAGACAGCGCAGGAGCCGTCAGTGTCGGCCACTAGCTGGTTAAGGTGGCAGCGCCAGGCCTCCTCAGCGTCATCGCACACCACCGGCTGGAAGGCAGCCAGGATGGCTGAGAAGAAGGGAGACGGCGGGGGAGAGGAGGAACGAGAGTCAAGCAGGAGGTCCTCTCTGTCATCTTCAGCCATCGCTCCAGGACTGTGCTGATCCCCAAAGCGACTGAAAGGCAAATTATGATTATGTGAATAGAACATCACACACTGAGGTCATCACACACAGAGGTCACAAGGTCAATTTCTTTACATAAAGACAATAAAAATAAAGAATTAAATAAAATAAATAAATAAAATATTCCTAAACTGACTGAAAGGCAAACTAAGAGACAGAGGTTTAGCTGTATAGCACATTTCATACACAGAAGTCATTCAAAGTGCTTTACATAATAATAATAATAATAATAATAATACAAATACTACTACTAATAATAATAATAATAATAATGAGAGAATTAAAATAAAATAAAATGAGATCAAATAAAATAAAAATACAATTAAAATGTAATTAAAAGTACATTTCAGAAAATAAAGCTCAAGTCCTACAAACATGGTAGGCATAAATGGTAACCTGGATTCAATAATCTTAGATCTAAAATCTTCTAGGAATTGGTTATAGTTATGTATAACACACACACACACACACACACATATATATATATATATATATATATATATATATATATATATATATATATATATATATATATATATATATATATATATAGTATCTCTAGGTATCACATGGTCCTGAGAAGAAAACGTATGCTTCATATTCATCATTAAAGCCATTTAATGTCCAAACCTGGGTGGACAGCTGGGCCCCATATCTTCCTTTTCCTCCCCGTGAGCATCCAGAGACACACTGTCAAAGCCACTGGGAAGCTCAGTAATGGAGAGGGAGATGTCATCCTCATGGAGGCTTGTGTCTTCGTCCTCTGCTGACAGCTCAGTCTAATAAACAAACATGACGAAAAGCTGTGTAAGTAATTGGAACCCGTGAAAATGCACCACACATTGGTCTTTCACTGGAAACTTAATAACTGGAAAAGTAAACAGTGTGTGCTAGCAGTGTATAACTGAATTATGCATAAGCAGTCAAGCAAACACTCATGCATGATTATTACGTGGTTCATTTTATGTGTCTGGTTGTGCTTTTATGTGCTCATCTACAAACATTTATCTCAGTTAAAACTAAAGTTAAAAAAAGCCATAACTACACAATTTTATGCGATTTTACCTCCAATGGTGCCAAGGCAAGTTTAATGTCACATATTTGCTTCTTCATGTAGCTACAATGTTAATGTAATGATATCTAAGAAGTCTGTCATATATATATATATATATATATATGTGTGTGTACAGAATTTCTTACAAAATAGAAAAGATGGCTTTTCTATATTTAAAAAAGTTAAATATGGAGCTATATACACATAACTAACTACATAATATACCGTAACTATATACTATATATAGACCTATATAATCATAACTAATATACTATATTACTATATTAGCTGTATTATAACTTTCTGTTCAAATTCCACTTTTAGTCTTTTATAAGCAGTCATTCCTTCATTTGAATAAGACCAAATGTAGAGTTTGTTACTGAGAAATATGGGGGAAAACTGACTGCTGCAAAGTCACCAAGCATTGCCATATCAACAATTGTACATCTTGTTTTTTTAATTAACAACACTTTTTTAATCCATTTATTAGTCATAGATTATGTGGTGCATCCGCTATACAAGTCCCTGAGTATTAGCAGTTACTATACAAACTACATATTATATACCATTAATATAAATCTGTGATTTGCCTTGCAGTTAGAACTACAGTCAGATCTGCTGTTATTGAAAATTAATCAATACCTTTTAGCCAATCAGATTCAAGAATTCAACAGCACTGTGGTATAATAGTTCTAATTTGAATTAAGTTAGAAAATATGGATCTCTGCTATTTTATGAAAATATTTCTTTAAAAGTGGGATTGATGTAGCTTAATAATGTGATCTGAAGAAACTTTATGAAGATTTGGCCTTCCATTTTGGCAGAGAGATTTTCATTACTTTTGATCAACTGTAGCTCAGATACTATTTAGAGTAAGTAGAAAAATTAAGTCTTTTTTAACCAAACCATTACATTAAGCAATCAATATTTATCACAAAATGTATTCATTGCAATATTTCTAAATTTTAAGAAAACATAGAGGAATAAATTATGGATACACTGACCTTTTTAGTCTAAGATTCTTCTTGTAGAGTTTCTTTTTTCTTTAGGGTATTTTTTTTAAATGCTCAAATCAAGGGAAATTGAGAAATGTTTGAAAATTGTTGGAAGACTAAGACCCAGTGATCTTGTCTAATATATGAGGCCACAGGCAATGTGTACGCTCGCTTCCTTTGCAGCTCCAAGCTTAATTTGCATGCAGAGGAGATCCGAGCACAGCCACCCCAGCGAGAAGCCGTACACATTGCCACAGTGGCCAAGTAAAATTCGCTGCCACCCAAACCCAAAGCAATGCCAGTTAACACAGCCAGATGAAACCTTAAAGCCATGGAGCTTCTAAAGAGTGCTAGGGTTAGCTGATTTCCATGCAGCTATGTCTACGTACAGAAATCCCAGAGCTTGTCATGGTCTTTAAAAGAAGCAGGTTATTAAAAACCAAGATGTACAGCAGCTAACCATAAGCCTGTAAGATGTTAAACCTCAACCATGTGCAGAGCTAAAAGCAGAATCATTTCCAAAAGAGAAAGCAGAAAGTGTTTTTAATCAGCGGGGTTAGTGAAAAACTCGAGAATGGAGGTGCGGTAGGAGTAGGAGTGACTCGGCCCCGAGAAGTCAGCCGTTCTGAGGGCCTTATTCACCCGTGGGGTCGAGTCCTCAGGCGTAGAGGCGTGAAGACCAGGCAGTGATGGGGTCAGAGGGAGGGGGGTGGCCGGCACAGGTTCCAGTGAGGAAGGAAGTGAGTCCATGTGGTTCACCTTCTCAGTGGGGGACATCATGACATTCTGGAAAGAGATACACAGGCTCTTACTTAAAAATGTTTTAACAAAGGGAACGTTTGATTACATTTATACTCAAAGGAAAAAAAGTAGCTCTGCTATGCTTTGGGGGCATTTATTTATTTTGCTGGTAGGTTTGGGTACTGCAAGCCTCCCTGCAAATCAATACAAAAAAGTTCTTCTGACTGATCCCCTTTATCCTGTGATGAAACATTTTATCCTGATGGGTGTGGTCTCTTCCAGGATGACTCCACCCCATCCACAAAGGCTCACTGAATGGTTTGATGAGGATGAAAATAGTGTAAATCATATGCTATGGCCCTCACACTCACCTGATCTCAACCCAACTGAACATCTATGCATGATTTTGGACTGACAGGGCTCTTGACCACCGTCAACAAAATTGAGGGAATATCTTTTAGAAGAATGGTGTTCGTTACTCCAGTACAGTTCCGGGACTTGAAGAATTGACGACAAGGAGCAATGAAGCAGTTCTGGTGGCTCGTGGTGACCCAACACCTTACTAACAGGATTTAAGTTCACCCTTCTAAAGGTGTTATTTCAATCCTAAAATTTTTGATGTATACTGGATACTAGTTGTTTTGATTCACATAATATAGTCTATTTATTGTTCCATCCAAAGCCACGCCCCTAAAACACGCACAAGTCCACAATTGACTTTGTTGGCTAGACGACCTGAGCGTTAGTGTAAGGCCCTGTTTACACCTGGCATTAACACGCATCCTGGGTGATCAGATCACAAGTCATCAGCACTAAGTACAGGTGTGAATGAGGTCAAGAGGCATTGTGATCCGATCACTCAAACCACATTCCGAGGTGGTCTGTGATGCATACGACCACATCACATTTGTAGTGTGAATGTGTCTCGATGCATCCTGGACAGCAACAAAGAAGAACCTAATCGACTGCATCATTGCCCTAGACGGAAAATATGTAGTCATTGCGAGACTGTGTGGAAAACATGCTGGAGACCTCCACTGCTTGTCTAATGAATAAAAACGACGCTATATCAGCTGAGAACACAGCTGCTTTTCATAGCATCTTTTGTCATCTCATTTCTCATTCATTTAAAAGTTCTGTTAGCAGATCAGGTGATTAAAACATTTGAAACAGTCCATATAGGTACAAATAAGATTCACAGGAGATTTCTTCTTGAAAATAGATGCAGTGGAAGACTGACGTAATAAATATCTGTGACAGGCTTTCTCCAGCAGAATCGTTGTATGAAATCCGCTCACAAGTGGTTACTGGAAACACATTCATAATGTAATGCCAGATGTGAACGGCTATGCGTCTCAGCTGTCCACTTGTGATCCAGGGCACATTCATATGCCAGGTGTGAACGGCTGTCCACTTGTGATCCGATTACCCAGAGCACATGTTACTGCCAGGTGTGAACGGGGCCTAAAAGACGGTTCATTCGGATTTGAAAGAAAACACGATTGACAGGAAGGACACCTTCTAATCCTGATTGGCTGGATGCTGCAAGAACACGTCACACGTGTTATCTCCTGGGGCAGCACAGAGACCAGACTTTCTCGTTAGAACATACAGTATATTTTACTGAAATTGCCTGAATGAGAGAGATAATCATTGTTGAAATGATTATCCTGATAACTTCCTGCTAGGTGTAACATCTGTCAGCAATGAAATATTTTGGAATCTTAGTGAAACTAGCACTACATTGACACCAAAGCAGCGAGATTTTGACTCACGAGCTGTGAGGAGGCCAGGATCTGGCTGACAGTAAGAGAATCTTCCTCAGAGGACTCGTCTGAGTCATGGCAGATGGTGGGTCTGAGGCTGGGTGAGCTGCCTGACTGTTGACTCTCATCTTCCTCTTGGATGCGTTGTTCCACACGGTCCAGGCTGTCTATAGAGCGCCTCCTTGCCCCCCAGTTAAAACTGTCCACCGTCTCCCCCTGGCACAGAGACACACAGAGCAGTTTGGGGAAGAGGTTCGTGCTTCCATATACATACATTTATACACACTCATGCTTCCATACACACTCACACAAAAGCACGCAGTGTCATGCTCTTCTACAGATGTACTCTATACCATGAGTGTAGATCAGGCTGTCTAACAATTCATTCCTGGCATGAATATTGAATATCAACTGCCCAAAAAGCACATCAGTGAAACATGTCTGTTGATTTGACAAAACCCTCCAGAGCCATGACTGCCCAGGTTAAGGAGAGCTTCCTGCTGAAATAAGGACCAACTTTCAGTGAAATAACGTCTTGTCCTGATCCAGCACTAATTCCAGCCATCATTATATTTTACTTCAAAGAAGTTTCATGTTATTGATTGAGTAGGAGACTGGTATATTTATATTTCCCTAGCTTAGCGATGTTTAAAAGTGTTCAAAAACCATATCAAACCATGCATGAGTGGAATAACACCATGCACAACACTGCAAGCACAGGGAACGTGATAAGATGTAAGTAATGCTACAGTCCTTGCACTGAATACTAGAGCTTACCTGTAGCTCCTTCACAGTACAGACATACACAGAAAGAGAGGAAACCACTGAATATAATGTCAGAGACAGACGTTTGTCAGGATGTTTTAAACACTATAGCATCATATTCGAGTTCTGCCAAATGATCAGATTAGGAATGGGGGTAAAAAGGATGGGTAAAGCATAAACGTTACACATTTGTGGTGGAAACATAATTTCATAAATTGACCAATCAAGTATGCTCAAGCTAAAGCTCAAGCAAATTTTCCAAAGAAAATGAATTAATAACACAAACACTTTGTTATCGAGGACAAAGATGAAAATAACAGCAATGCCGGAACAGACTGTATTGAATCGGCAGTTCGTATATACAGTAGAACTACAGTACATCATTAAAATCCAGTGAAAAAGTGTATAACTTGGCTACACTGTGCTGCATTCAGTCCATTCAACTTGACATGGAATCATCTGTTTAACTGGCTACATATACATAAGCCATAAAGCCCCTAAACTGCACTATAATGAACAATTATGTCACACTTTAACATTCAGTTTAGAGCCCTTTCTTTCTTAAAAAGTCTTCTTGCTGCCTGTTGTCAATAAGACTTGGTGATTTATTGGTGAAGCTGGCGCTGGCTGGGTGACACAATACTCAGTATGTAAGAAAACAAAGGTGGCTGAACTCCAAAATAAGGTAAGTCAATGTTATTTCAGATATGAACAAGCAGAATGGCAATGCCTCTGAAACCAACAAGTCTAGTCTTCTTGTTACCAATCTGTATGGCTCAAATACCCTGAAATATACCTTGATCATGTTTGGATCAATGGCAAAATGTAATCAATTCAACTAATGGTAGAAAGGATAAGTCCTTACAAATCCTACAATTAACCACGTATTTTTGAGATATTGAACTCACAAGAATTCCATATCGATGGAATTACAAATGGACAGATTCACAAATGGCAAAAATCTTAGATAGCCAGTTCCTGAACATGAACGTTCTAGTAATATCACTATATGACAAACAGGAAGGAAGTTGCTGAAAAAACCTATTTCAGACATTTACCCTTGCTGTGACCTTGACCCCTTTTGGATCAATTTCTATATCTAATCAGTTCATTTGCTGGTTACAATGATAATTCCATATAAATCCCACAAACATTCAAACACTGGTTCTTGAGATATCATGCTAATGAGAATCTCGGACGGACGAACAGACGCACAGACAACCTGAAAATGTAATGCTTCCACTACCTTGTGCCGGAGGCATAAAAATGCCCTGCAAAAGCTTTCTTGTTTGCATATAGTTGGAAAATAAAGACCTCATACCTCTCCATCCTCCAGCTCCACGTCCAAGAAGTCAAAGTCACGGAAGACCCGGAACTGCTGTTCAGAGGTTGTGTCATCCATGTTGTCTGGATCCCGGGTCCCGTCCTCTGAAGACACCAGACTGGGCTGGTGATCGATCAGGTCCAGCTCTCCGCAGGACGAGAAGATCACCTGGAGATTCAGAAAAGGTGTCATTATAAATTTGATTTTATTTTACAGAATTATTTTCCAGGAATTATTTCACAGTTTTACTGACTGAAGGGTTTTTGCTCAGCCCCACTTCCTGTCCACACAGCGTCAACACGTTCACCAGCTTCTCTCTCGTTCTCTTCTACAGGATGAAAAGGAAGGAAGGAAAATTGGGTAACAATTCCTATGAAGCACATATTTATAAATATTTATAACTGTGCTCAGAATTCTTTGTAAATTGGCAATGATTCCTTATAAGCCATTTTTTTTTAACTCTAATAAAACTCTAAGTGTCACTATTCATTATAATGCCATGTGCTGTAATGTACAACCTTTATAACTAATAATGACCTGTGAATAATTACTAATTACTAAATAATTAATATTTATTAACAATTATTTTAAAAAATCATTATAACCATTTTAAATGGCTTACAAGGAAACACCAACTTCACAAACAGTTTGTCAAGGTAATGCTCTGACCTTACTCTCACTCTCTTAACACATAATTAATATCCAAAAGAACATCATGGTTATAATATTTGCTAATGCATGTATGGATGATACTGTATGCACTGGTGTGTATCTGTGCACAGATGTTTAAAACACACCTGAGATGACTGGGGTCGTTTCCAGCTGACAGGCACCAGCACGTGGTTGGTGTTGTTGGAGCCAGAGGAAGTGGAGGAGGTGCTGCGGGTCACGACCACCATTCCTCCAACCTTGTCATCCCTACCTGGAGATCCGTGCAGCTCGTCATAGCGCCGGCCAATTAACGGAGTCTGAAACACACACACACACAAAGTCAAAAAGATATTTAGGCCCAAATTGTTAACATGTAAAGCAAGCAAATAAACAAAATCCTATCTATCTATCTATCTATCTGTCTGTCTGTCTGTCTGTCTGTCTGCAGAGTTTTACCTGTATCTGTACCTAAATACAATACAATATAATACATACATACATATATAATACCTACAGTACAATATAAAATACAAATGAAATCACCATATCCACTTTCTCTTCTCAGTACAGGGACTGATGTTAAAATTAGTGCCTGTGGTAATCAACCACACGCTGCACGTGGAGCTCATTTCCCTCTAGCTCTGCTAGTGTGTGCTCAGTAGCTTGGCTCAGAAAATGATGACCAAACTCACTGCCAAGATGGATCAAACTCAACTCACTTTCCAGCTCCACTGGATTTTGTACTAGCTTTTTCTCTCTCTCTCTTGCTTCCATGAGGCTGAATGGTCTGTATTCTGTATCTGACAGAGAGGTGAGATCTGTTTAAAACCACTAAATGAGCTGTCTAGAACTCTCACTCTATTCGGGATGCAAGGCACCAAAACCGGACTGACATCATTTCCTGGAATTCATGCAGCACACAAATAGCTCAGTATTTGGTTCCCACACACTGACCGAGCTGGGCTTTCCCACACACTTTCAACAACCAGTGCCTTTAAGCAACGCTTTACTGCCTGCTTTCTCTTAAAGTGTGAAGTAGAGGTGAAGAAAATACACTTCCCTGACAGCGAAGCTAGAGATAAATGGCAGAGGAATAAGAAAAGGCCCCGCCTTGGAAAACTTGGTAACACTGGGCAAGTATGCCAGGACTGGGTGGTCTCCTTTTCAGAGAACACTTCACACAAAGATCTCAGAAAGTTCACAAGAAAAGGGGACAGAAAAAAAGGAATAAGATGAGACCATAATAAACTAAGGGAAAAGAAGAGAGGGCAACTCACCTCTGAGATGTCAAAGTGGAAATCGAGTGTTTTCCCGGGCAGTGCTTTGGATGCCGCGTCCCACACACGACTCACGTCCACATGTGAGACGCTGCTGCTGGAAGGAGACGAGGGAAGAACCAGACTGGCAGAACGAGACACAACTAACTTCAGTATGTTCAAAGCTTCCTTCCAGTGCGCCGTCTGGAATGCACACACACACACACACACACACACACACACACACACACACGTAAACAAAACATCCACAAAACATGTGCAGGTATGCAAACAGATACAAACCTCACATACATACACACACACACACACACACACACATGTACTCACACAAACAGAATCAGTCCAGACATAATAAAATGAAATAAAACAAAAATATTTAAGAAGATACACAGCAACCAGAGAGCCTTCTTACAAGCACCTGGATCTCCTTCTGTGTGTGTGTGTGTGTGTGTGTGTGTGTGTGTAGGCCTCAGTTATGTGGAGGCTGGCCAAGAGGGCAGAGTGTTTACAGAGAGTTGCTGGGTGTGTCTCTGAATTTTCTACCCAAATGCAAGGAAAAGGCTGAGAGATAGGAAGAGATTAGCAAAGCATTCTGGGAAATGAATTAGCAAAATTTTGATTACTTGAGATAATGATAACCTGTGCGCTAATGAGCAGTTAATCCCAACACATTAAATGTTCATGGAAAAAGACGGCTGGTCACAGTATTGAAATTCTGCATGAAACGGCCCATCAGTACCTCAGTGTCAACAGCTTCCACTGCATATTCAAAAGTTTTTAGAACCAAAACAAAAAATCTTTACTCCCTTTCATGTCATTTTTATGCAAAATGTCATAACACTATGTTGTCATCAGGAATGCCCTGAACCAGTTCCACTTGGAAGAAGCCCAAGACTCTCAATTTCTGATGGACCAGGGTTTAGTACAGGTGGTGTGTTCAAAATGGACAGAACAAAAGAAAGCATTTAATATATCCTCAACAAGTAACATAGGTGTGAGTAAAAGTGCCCTAAAATAAATTCATATAGTTCCCCCTTAACATGAATGTATTTGATGAGCCAAAATATGTTCTTTAATATCACCCTGGAGCTATGAGGCTAAAGTAACATAATGAAAACTAGCTATAATCTTCCCTTACATGTTAACACTAAAGAAGTACACCTCCAACACCAAACCCTGTGGTTTACAGTAATAGTGAAAAACATTCAGCAGTAGAATTACAGATATGAGAAGTAAATTATCTGAAATCTAACTGTAACTGAAGTCTGATTATTATAATTCGAGATAAGAACAAATTGTACCCCAGTAGAGAGAGAGAGTGAGGAAGACAGATAAACTGTAGCCACATGTCTGACAGTGCAAATGTACTGCAGAGACAGAGAAAGAAAGACTGAGAGAGATTGAGAGAAAGATCTCATCGAACCTGAACAAACTTCTCGATGGTGTTGAGCACATCGGTGTTGAAGCTTTTGGCCTGGATGCTACTGAGCTCCATGTGTGTGAGCAGACTGTAGATAATCTGCAGGAGACTCTGCTGCATGCTGGGAAGGCCTTTCTCCAACAACTGCCAACACATTGCATCACACCAGCATTACCTATTACTAGTATTATGTTTATATAATGCATATGCATAAGCATAAGCAATGTTTTATACTGAAATTGTTTGAAAGTAGTTTATTGGTACAGACTGCATAATATCATATCTACATAATATAAGTACAAAGTATAAAGATGAAAAAAGAAAGGAAGAAATAGGGAAGGATGCAGTCGGCTGGCTTCACGTGCCTCAAGGGGAAGCAAGTGATAGCCTTTGCCCTCCCTGGTTGGTAGCTGTCGTGTGATAGGGGAGAGCTGCCTGAGGGGTGGGAATTGGCCATGACTAAATAGTAAGAAAAAATTACGAAATAAAAAAATAATTGTTAAAACTGTTTTTTCATTCTCTTAATTTTACTGTTGTTCTTTTTTGGTGCTTAAATAAATAAATAAATAAATAAATAAAATAATTTTTTTTCCAGTTTAGAGTTTTATTATTGTTTTTGTTAATGTCATTTGTTGTTGATTTTGCAATTAACATTTAAAATTAAAATTTAATTTATTAATTATTTCCCCTTGAATTTTGTATTCTACCTTTTTAATATTAAAAGTGTGTTAGTTAAAAAAAAACTATTTTCAAGGCATAACAAAAGCCAGGTTTTTGCAAAGTGCCTGTTTACCTCAGCCATGTAGGTCACCATGCAGAGTGTGTTTTCACTGAAGGCTTCGTGCAGGTAGCGACACACCACGTTGACCCAGGACAGGCAGTCACGTGTGTATGAATGTGTTTTATACAGGGTCATCACATGGGCCAGGTTGGACAGCTTTGAGTTCTTCTCGTCAATGCAGACCTGAAAATTGACATGGGCAATGATTAGAGAAAAATCTTAACACTCTTTTGAAGAGCTATGTAATGGCGTTTGTGTTCAGCTGAGCTGACCTGAGCTATCCTCTCAGCCACGTCCTTACAGAACTGAGTGGGACAGTCGAAGTGTTGGACCAGGTGAGGGAGGAGACAGAGGATGTTCAAAGGAAAACCTACAAACAGCAACAGGATATTTTTATAAAACAAGACTACTCATACTGCACTCATACAATCTATACTAGAACAAATGCATACAAAAAATAGCTTATACATAATCCATGATTAAGGCTGCATTAATATATGCATAATTAACACTATATTGTTGCTAACACTACATGATAATATAGCTGCATTGTTATTAATACTGCATGACTGAAACTACATTACTGCTAATACTCCTTCATTAAAGGTACATTGCTACTAATATTACTAGAGTAAGGTTACATTACTTTATACATAATTAACACCACATTACTCCTTTTACTTATTTATTAAAGCTGCATTACTACCAATACTACTTTAATAAGGTGAAATACTACTAATAATACTGTACTAAAGTTGAAATAATATTAATACTATTTTATTAAAAAATACATCACTACTGATAGTACTAGATTAAGGTTACATTACTTCATGCACTACTTTATTACTATTACCCATTTATTAAAGCTGCATTACTACTAAAATTACATGGAGTAATAAAGATACAGTTGCGTTAATAAAGATACAGCATTGCTAATACTACGAGATTATGGTTACATTACTTTATGCATAAAAAACTTTATTAAAGCTACATTATTACCAATATTACATTACTAAAATTACAGTAGCACTAACTAAGCAAGCTTTGGTATAAATCTTCCAAGTAAACAGGCTAACAGCACACCTATGGACTGGGTCGTGTCCACTACAGACAGACGGGAGATGGGCGTGAGCTGGGAGAAAAGCTGCAACGTGAGCTCAGTGGTGGAAGCCGAAGTGAAGCCCTTGAGCAGAAGCTGCTGGAGCCCAGAGAATCCAATCCACCTCAGCTGGCTCTGGATCTTCTCCAGCTTTTCACGGTAATCTTGCTTCTCCAGAGAGACATGGGCAAGCAGCTTACCCAGCAACCGCAATGCCATCTGGTACTCAAACTCAAAATCTGACTCCATGAGGGACACGGCTGCCCAGAAGATGGTGGCAAGGAGGTTACGGGGATGATTGGCATTGGTGGGGTTGATGGAGAGTACATCATCAGTGCAGGAGGTGGAGGAGTGGGAACGCAGCTTGGCCAGGTTGCCCTGGCGCCGATGGGCATGGGCATGGAGGCGGTCCAGGGTTGCACTGCGAGGAACATCAGAGGAACGCTCTGCCTCACCAAATCGCTTAGGCACAGAGTAGCTTCGCTGATGGCGGATTCGCTCGGATGCAGTTCCTGAGCCAGGGGCCAAATCCAGCTGACTGGTGCTCTTTCTGTTCATTGTGAGCTTCCCATCAGCAGGAAGGTCTGGAGAAGAAGCTCTGGTAGAATATATAAAATATTTACATAAGAAATTAAGTTTGCTTTGACTACCTTTTAACAAAAATATGAGACTGATAACCTCTGCTACATGTTTATACATAACCTTTATTACATGTGACTATGAATTAATAAAAACGATGATTTGTTGTTTTTTAATGAATAAAAATGTGATAGTGCTGGCAAATTGCTGTAGTATAAGAGCAATAACACTGCTACAGGAAAATAATCAACTTCGAGGTGGTAACAGTAACTCTGCTTCGTGTCAGGCAGCATGACATCACCCCATTGTTGATTATTTTCCTATAACAGCATACTACCAAATGTTTTGTTCCTTACTTATAATTGCACTGCGATAAAACTGCTATGAAATATAACTGTAAAGAAGATAGCGTGTGTTAAATAGTGAGCATGAAGCTTAAAGTAAAGAGTCTGTGGTTGTTACCTTGTAAGAACAGTCATTAAATCATTGTTCTTCAGGCACTCGGCGAGGTTGTCCACTACAGATTCGAGAGTTAGGAGAAGCTCCATGACATAACCCTGAGAAAAAAATAATAATAAATAAGCATTACTGTTATAAATTTTGAGAAAGTCTTCTTTGCCAGATCAAACTACAAATATTTAATCCAATCTAGCGTTTAATCAGCCTCACCTGCACCTCCTCGCCATGTTCCCCCACCACCTCGACGAGGCGAGAGAGCAGGTCAGACACGGCCAGAGCCGAGAGCGGCTGCCTCAGAGCGCGGAACAGCTGGAAGGAGCGGCCGGCGTAATGCCTGGACGAGCTGCATAGAGCTGTCTGCAGAGCTACGTCACTCAGCTGTTGCTCCAAACATGCACCTGATTGCAAACACACATGTCACGCACAAACACTACTTCTATATATCAAGTATTGTTTTTATTCCAAATGTATGAGAGCTATAATAACAACAATTACCACATTATCACCATTATCGTTATAATGGAAAGCACTTGAAAGACTTGCCTGATTTGGACTCTTTAAAGACAGAAACGACATGATGCAGGAAGTTGGTGAGCTGCTCTGTGCTTTTTGAATGCTGGTTTTTAGGGCTGATATCTTCATGACACCACAATGGCCCAAATGGCCTAAAGATAACAGGAAATATACCATAAATATTACGACCTGTATGTCAAGGAAGTCCGCTTTATAATAAAGCTTATCGCTCAGCACATTGGAGTAAAATGGCATCTGTTATTCTCTGTGTTCAGAAAAGTCTAGCTTATATGATCAAAATCTGATCAGAAAGGTGTCATGTCATAACCACAGACACAACTGCACTGCTGAGTACTCGATTCTGATTGGTCAGACGGCATTGCTTTATTAATGTGCTCGTTCTAATACACTACCATTTCTATAACAACTTAACAACTAACACAGGGACAAGTAATCCGGATGTTCAACATAAACAAATTAAAAACTGTGTGTTATTGTTGATATTTTGAAGTTTTCTGTGAAAACCTGTTAATTTTATAATTATATACTTTTATTCCTAATCTTAATCCTAATTTTATAATCATATACTTTTAATCCTTGTTCATAACAAATCTTACCAAAAAAAAAACGAGTGTTCGAAGTGTACCATTTAGAAGTGTTATCATTAGAAGTGTTTCCATTTTAATTAAAGATTGGCAAAATATTTTTAAAAAAAAGTGTATATATGCTTTTGATATTATAAAATATATTTTTTATATAATTTCATGTTTTCTATATAAGGGATACCATATATTACTCAGCAAAAATAAGTTTGTCCCAAACAGTTGTAGTGATCACCACTAGGTGTCAGACAAAGCAAAGAGTGTCACAGGTTTATTAGAGAATGTGAGTGTTCACCGTGTGCTGAGGAACTCCACAAGCTTGCTGCTCTTCTCATCAGTGTCAGTGCTGCTCTCCAGTGTTTCTGACTCCTCAGTGGAGAAGTGCGGGAGGTTGCTGCTGCTGCTTCCCAGACTCAGACTCGAGGATGTAGACGAGGAGCTTAATCCAGAGTCAGGCACCGGAGACGCCTGGGCATCCCGCAGGAAATCCACACCACCTGGGGACACAACATGGGCATGAGGGGAAAAGGGGGCTTAAAGCATAATTGAGTCCAAAAGTCTGAGTCGACTGCTAAAAACTTTCATTCAATAAAACCCTGACAAATATGTCTCCAGCTGTAATGCATATTTCTAAAACTAGTGATATAGACGGGAGGAAAAGCAGTAGGGGTAAGAAACCTTAATCCCAAATGAAGCCTGAAGTCCTGCATTTCACCTCCAATTCCACACTTGATAAAGCTGTTAAGGTGCAGACTTACAGTGATCAAGTGATCGAGGGTTTGAGAGCATAAACATGAGCATTTGGGACAGTCTTAAAGACTTGATTACATTCCTGAATGTTGCCTGTTCAGCGATAAACACTCAGTGTCATTACTCTGAGAAATAGTGAGAAATAATTAGAAATAACTGTTTGTGACGGCCAGTTAATTCCAATAATACACCATGGCAAAATTAGCTGTCTACACACAGGAGCACCATATAATATAATGTGTAGGTAGGCTACAGTCTAGTTCATTTGTGTAATTATATAAATTAGATCATTGATCACACTCAGGTTAGCCAATTATTTTATATAATTTGTGACCTTCATGGCAAGATTAATTAACATTAATTAATTAAAACTTTATTTGAAGTCCCTTTTCCTCTGGTTTAACCCGCCTTGGTGTTTCCTGCTCTCTGATAGATCCCTGCTCATCATTGCATCGAGGTTTCAGTTACAAAGAGTAACTGTGTAATAACAAAGTAGGGTTAGACTCAAACTGAAACTTCGAACTGAAACTTATCACACTTACATAACTGCGTCATCAAGCATTATGCCAATAAAAGCGATGGGAACTGTTTAAAATAGGATATGAACACAAGTGTATGTTCTGTTCAGAGGTTAAATGTAAAGAAAACACACTCATAGGCTTTTCTCACACACTGTTGCCATCGGAATTGTGAAGTGCAGCAAATATTAATATAAAATATAATATTTTATATAAATATGAAAAGAATTGTACAGCAGCACATTTAAGTCAGAATTTCAAGAAACTTTTTATTATTTCGAGATACTAAGACATAGCGTAATGAAACGTTAATGACGGGTTTATATTGTTTATAAAATGCTGGAAATGTGGAAGCTGTCTTCATCAAATTTAATATACATACAATAAAATGAAATTATCTACTGTTTGAGTAGATAAAAAAGATACACAAAAACATACTCATGATATATTTCATGTTTATTTTAGTGTTTATTTTAGTATTTATTAGTTGAGTTTTAAATCATATGTGCTATTCTGAAATAATATGATTGGAAGTTTTGATGAAAGGACAGAGTAAGTGAACTTGCTCATACTGATGGCACGCATACAGTATACGTGGTGTGTGTATTTCTATCTATGTATGTTTATGTAGAGGGTTGACATAAAAATTAATCTCATTAGATGATAAAGTGACTCCGATTCAGCTGGTTATTTTCACATAACGAGACACAACCGGAGGCAAAGCGACTCGGCAGCGGAGGCTAGGCCATGACATGGGTATTAATCTCATTCACAGTGTTATGACAGAGTACAGTGAATAATGTATGATCAGTGTCAGTTCGGCTGAGACCAGACACGCTCAACTGAGCGACAAATTCAAGACCTCGTCTCACACACACACCAGCCGCTGGTAGATGCCCCTTTTAGGGCAGGAAGATAAAAACAGCGCAGTGGAATGCTCTAATCAGGGCTCTAATCAAGACGCTGCATACATATGATTGTTTTTGGCAAGGAATTCGTTTTCGTCAAATAAGTACGTCATCGTTTCTCCACCGAGACAGATGAGAATAGCAGTGCTGTATAAAGCTACTTCGGAAAGTGTGTTATGTCACTGACAAAGTTTCGTTCTAAAAATAGTGCATGAGGGTGTTGTTTTTCAGGAGAAACCACAGGTCTACAGAAGGTCAAAGTTCAGAGCTCATAAGAACCACTTGCTGATTGCTGAGATCCACTGAAAAGTCTTATGAATAATTCAGACCGCTCACACAAGAAGTGCCTAAAATTGGTACTAACCTGGAGTGTAGTATACAATAACAAATGCTTATAGTATATTTGTGCTACTGTTAAGACATATCTTAACACTAACTTACAGTCTCATTACTGTCTGAGACTAAACAATGAAGACATCCTTTAAATACAAAGATTTAGGTATTTGATGGAACATTTGATGAATTTTTTCCTTATTTACTTGCTGATCATTGGTAGGCTGTCATAAAACATCAAGTCTCCACATATGAGACCACTACAATCACAAGTACAGTAGCACAAATATACTATGCTATGTGCAACATGTATCTAATTATAGTGATCCATATCCGCCTTTTCCACTTACAGCTTAATTTCCCCGAATAAAATCCAATAAAAATCTAATACATTCCAATAAAATGCCACTCAGTTCACTTGTACGTATGTCAAATGGAGATTTTTAAAATCTACAGTATTTAACTTGAGCACATTTTTTGAAATTTATCCAAAAATGTTAATTCAAAATTTTTGACTGGCAAAAATTTTAGCTCTTTTATGCATTTATATAGATCAGAACAAGGGTTTCGTATACAGTGACCCCCTTGTAACTGTAAAAGAAGTTACCACCTGAGCACAAATATATTTACAAATATAGTCAACTATTCAAATATTAGGCTCACTATTTAAATGTGTACAATAATATCTAGGATATTTATTGGAGTCATATAATTTTTTTTCTTAACTTTCCACCAGCAGAACACACCACAAACCTTTTTAGAGGGAACATTTACATTGTTCGTGCCTTTGGTAATAAGATAAACCTGTAAGCCTGTAATTTTCTTTGCTATAACATAAACTGCAACTTCCCATCTATGATCATGAAAATAACTGAATCTTACACACAACACTACACGTAATTCTACAAAACCACACCTACTGAAACAGAAGGCAATAAGTACATCCTATGCTTGCCATGGCACCATTTCTGTCCTTCCTTTCTGGTAATCTAATAATTTAAAAGAATGCTACGGGCAGCACATAGCATGTAACACTGACATACCTGTGTAGAAGAACTCAGTCTGGTAGTTGGGTCGGGTGCCAAGACTTTTGCTGTGTATCAGTGTGGAGGAGACCAGGGGGAAAATCCTGCTGCAGGAGAGCGTGAGGAGCAAGTGCAGGAGAAGATGCTTACAGTGCTCGAACACCTCGGGCCGACAGTGGTCCATTCCTGAGTTGGAAACGCAACACATCGTCAAACATTAATATTTTGGTTAAACTTCATGCAGTGGGATCTAAAACTGACTCAAAAGTGAATAAGTCTAAGACTTAAATAAAATAGCTACGAAATTGCCGAAAACATGAGCCCTTCCAGGTTCCATCTTCAGCTGGTGGATGTGATTTCTGCGTTTTTTTTTTTTTCTTTTTCTTTTTTTGGTCCTTCTCACATTTATTCATTTATTTATTACTGTTTATAGTTACATTCAATGTTATGGTATGTCTGCAAGAATAGCTTGTGACTTTACCAAGAAACTCTGTGGTAGAAAACCGTAAAATGTAATAAAATGTTGTAATACCTTATAAAAGCATTATAACATTTTCTGAATGTGTTCATAGGTTATGGCCCTGAGAGAAAGTGTTACAAACTTTTAGGTTTTCAGCATGAGGATAAATGAGATTTTATATGTTTTTGAAAATATTTTGAGAGGAAATATTTATATAAAAGTGTGTAAAAGTTCCTATGAGAATGATTTTTGTAAAGTAAATAATTTCACTAACTGTTTGAGTAGAACATTTTTATAATTTTCTTTAATTTTTTTTTCATACAGTCATTTTTACCCATTTTAATGAAGGATGCCAATATTTTCTGAACTTGCTTTAGGCTTGAATGGTTTGCCCTTCAAGTACATTTAAAGTTCCATTAAAATATGACAGCAGACAGTTAATAAGCCTGCAATTACTAAAATCAAGATATCTGGTGAATACTTTGTTAGTATTTTTGTCTGTGACACTAATAGAGTGTCTGGGAAACTTTGACTGGCATGTTAAAAGTGTATGTATTGTGCATGTGTGTGTGTGTGTGTGTGTGTGTGTGTGTGTGTGTGTGTGTGTTTGTAAGAGGAAAAATGGCACGGCAATCATAGCAGTCTCTGAATAAAAACAGATCCAAGCATTCCACAGATTTTTGTAGAACGATAATATGATATCACCCAGCATGAATCAGGCTCAGAGGAAAGATTTCTCTGAGAAGAAAACAAGATAGTGACAATTTTAAAGCCCCGTCTGATGAGTATCATCACGTCTCATGGATTCTAAAGAATCATAAGATTATGACGGCTTTAAAAAAAAATACTTTCTCAGGATTGAGTTGTGTACACACAATTGCATACAACATTAGTGATGAAACCAATTCTTCTCCTATCCTAGCGAGACACAGATATTATATCTCACCCAGAAAGAAGGCATGGAGCAGCAGTGGCAGGTGAACACTCCAGTCCTCTTTCACACTGTGATCCACCACCAGCTCCGTCATGAAGATCACAGCTATATTACACCTGAGAAACCAACACACATGTCATGCACATCTGTGTGTAAATAATGTGTACAAAAAAAACAATTAAGCTGATCATGCAGATGTGCATTTGTTCATATTAAACGTTAATATTACCGAAATAAACAACTGCCTAAATAAATAAATAAATAAATAAATAAGTCACGAATTTCCACCTTACTGTCCAAATTTTAGAACTTTGTGCATTTTCCCCACTATTAAACAAGTTCCATTTTAGGACTTTTTCAGGATACCATATACAGTACATTGTGTGTAATATGCTTAAATACGTGTATTTGTACTGTTTTTAAAAAATACAAATCATCTTTAAAAATTGCTTATTTATTTCTTTTTTAACTACAGTCTTACTTTGGCAATTTAATTATTTTAATTTGGCCTCAGTCTACAGGTCAGTGTGTGCTGCTTTAAAATGTGCTTTAAAAATTGCATGTTTTAGTCTGTCTGATAAAAAGAGAATAACATGCTTTTATATTTTACCTTTGCATAAGCTGACTTCAGATAATTTGCTATAATTTGGCTTAAATGTGCTGACTTTGAAGCACTTCTGACACTGTTTCTGTCTAATTCGCAAGACATGTAATTTGACACATAACATTCTTTACACACCGAACCTGACACTTTTGGTCATCTAACATCATCCCTTTCAAGCAGCAGCAATTGCTTAAATACATTTAATGACCATGTTGCGTATGTTCTCTGTGCATGAAAAGCGTAATCTGACCTGTGTAACGGCCCACGCAGGGTCACGGTTTCAGGCAGGAAATCGACCAGGGGGGCCCAGCAACCTCCGTTAGCCGGCATGGGCAAAGGCAGTGGCTGATTGGTCTCCAGGACATTCATCAGCCAACCAGCATATGGTGGGAGGGGCTCATCTGCATGTCAGGGAGCAAATTTTGTACATTTTACTGTATATTTATGACATCCTTTTCCAATTATCCATTACCACTAATGCTAGCTTTTACACAGCTCTTAGAAGAAAATGGTCTATAAAAATCTCTTTATTTGTGACAATCTGCCAGGTGGTTCCCTGTGATAGGGCAGGGAAAGTCAAAATCAAAAATAAAAAAATAAATAATAATGAACCATAACACAATATCATGATTGTACTTTACTCTAAATAACTCCATTATGCAATAATGTGATCTGTTTAGTGCAAGAGGTTTATCATACAGGAGCACTTTTTTTAAACACACCACTCTGAGAAACTAACAGAGTGAATATGTCTAAACTGGAATTTCATCCTCTTTCCCTTACCCATAATCCCTCTCTATGCATCACATTGCAAATATGCAAATATGTATGAACACTGAAGTGTAAACCAGGCCTCAGGCTGCATTCGAGCGTGAGGATATCCGTCAGTGTCACCGCACACAGTTCACTAAAGTTCACTCACTCTTTTCCTCATCGTACGAGCCTCCGGAGCTATTGCTGTAACGAGACTCCAGACGGATATGAGCCCTCATCATACTTTTGAGCCTATGGCAGAGAAACACACATAACACACATAACACACAGATCTGCCTGTCAGGAATTTGTCGCATATTACAGCAATTAAAATGTTTAAAATAATTCTAGTGGGTGGTATTGTACTCAAGTTATTCTGCTCCAGTAGCAGTAGGAGATATTTTAAGTGTACATGTGTTTGTGATAAGGTAGGTATCACTACTGTACCTGTCCTCACTTTCTTTTGCCATTTTTGGGTCATCATTGTCAGAGATGTTTTCCTGGATGGCGATAACTGTATTGCTGCTGGATGTCGTACCTGTCGAGATGTTTTATTATGGTTTTAAAATTGCAGTGAGAGTGGGAATCTGGATGGTTGTGTGATCGTTTTGGTCCTTTCTAGCATTTCCTAATGGATATTAAATTAATATTTCAAGACAGCTATAATTCACGGTGTGTGTGTATACCAGAAGTGGCAGTGGGTATTTTGCTGGTGGCTGAGAAGCGGTAAAACGGGGGATTGTCGCAGTGCACCACCATGGGATTGACCGGGTCAGTCTGCTGGAGCTCAAACAGCAGCTCTTCCATTGTCTGGGTGGTGTTGTTCCGACACAGATAGATCACCACCTTCTTAATCTGAAGAGAGACAAAGAGAGATAGACGGAGTAGGAGATATAGATATGGACTGCATCATAAAACCCTATTTAAGGCCATAAGAGATAGTGATGTTGGAGCACATGAATGCTGATGAAATGTTCTTGGTACTGTCAGGACTATTGGTGTGGTTGGTAAATTTTAAAAAGGCAAACGAATATATTATCAGGGGTATGCCAAAGTGTAATACCAACCCAGGACATTACCCCTCCCTGCCTCTACCATTCCACTATGGTTCTCATATATATTTATATACACACAAAGAACTTTCATTTGTTGTGAAGTGTTGCCAAACACTGTTTATTCACTGTGTTATTCTCCTGATTTTATGCTACACTACTTTGCCAGTACTTTGTGGACAAATGACCATCACAACCATATGTGCTTTTTGAACATCTCATTATTAACGGACATGAAACTGTCATGTAAAGAGCCTGAGATGGATGCAAGTGCAGTCACGTGTTTATTAGAACAGCAGGCAGACAAATCCAAAATACACAAATGAGGGAACAGAACAAAGAACCAGAGAGTAACAACACGGAACAGAAAGGCTCAGTAAAGACAGGCAGGTAAACACTGAACAATATTTCGCACTGAACACAAAAACATGAGGGTTTAAATATACAAACTAATCAAGGTGCAAAATGAAAACAGGTGAGAGTAATCATGACATATTAGGACAACAACCAATGACAAGACATGGGTGGAGACAAGACACGAACCAAAACAAAGACGCACGTGGCAACGTAAACAAACACTACATAATACGGAAGTGTGCGCCATAGCTGCGAGCTGCTAAGTGCGCTGAGAGGCATGGTATGCAGCGCTCGGCATGAGGGGGAAATACATGACAGAAACATTTGACTTTTAAAAGAAAAATGGTAATCACTGAAGGTGGTGCATATCTGTCTTTCAGTAATTGTGTTCCTGTGTGAATGCCTAACAGGTTTATTCCTATGATGAGACCTTGTGCTATAAAATTCAACCATAATGGTTTCATAATAGTAACACTGAGGTACTGATGAGTAGCAGAATTTTTTTTTACCTTCCCATTCAATATTATGACCAGCCATCACTGAGTAGATGATTACATTTTCAGAGGTAGAAAAACATATCTGAATGACTACACTTACATTAAGTGTGTTTACTGTCTTCTCATGGACTTTTGGGAATGTTTGTTCAGGGACGTGGCATTTACACTATATGGCCAAATATTTGCAGACACCTGACCATCACACCCATAAGTGGGCCTTCCCCAAACTTTTGCAGCAATGCTATCTGATAACAGCTGTCTGATAATAATTCAGTCAGTTAGTAGAAGGGAAGTAGTTGAAGTACTCTATTTTGCTATAAATATTGACAACTACTTTGTTAGAAATGGGACAAGGCTTTTAGTCAAGGCTTAAAGTCAGGAAAATACCGCATTCGCATTGGCTCTTCATTAAAATGGGGTCTCAAACATGAGAATGTAAACACAAATTCTGACCAGAGTAACCAGGCCCCATAATTTCTGTTTATTAAAATAGAAACTGGTGAGAACAGGAAATAAATTGGCTTAATCAAATTAGCTATACAACAGGCGTTATACCCTTAAGTCATGCTTGTGTCCGCATGAAAATAGACCTGTGTTGTTGTTTGACATGCTTTGGATTCTTGTGTTGTCGCTTGAGCACCTCAGGGCTGCTGGGTCTAATATTAGATGTTGTCTAACATGAGCTTTCACATGCTATTTATCATTTCCAAATGACACTCATCCCTGCCTCCACCCTTCAAATGTGACAATAGCAGCCGACCGTGACAATAGCAGCCTTAACAAACTGCCTATTGTTGCCAATGTACAAATACAAACACAAGCACGATTCCAGTTATTAAAAGTAATGGTAAACATTCAGTTTAAGTAGGACTGATATTTCCAGAATGTGTAGTCACACAGGACTCACGTGTGGTAGGAGAAGGGTGTCGCTGCTGACGCCACACAGGCTGATGAGGAACTGTAAGGTTGTACGCAGGTTACTGCTCCATTTCTCATTAGAGACCACAGCGTTCCAGGCTTGCTCCATCTCTGGGCCCGGCACATCTTCACCATACTGACACACACATCCATATGAAAGTAATGTGCTTTTTTAATACATAATCCATATATCTTATGTGATTATCTAATCAAATCCAATAAAGATATCTATCTAAAATAGATAAGGAGAAGAATTAAGACATTTTTCAACATGATTTAAACATCTCATCTCATTTATTGAAACACTTGACTTGAAGTAGTTTTTGGAGAAGCCCAAAGGTTCACATACTTTTTTTTTTTTCCACCCTATGTTGTGTCTGATTTCGATTTTTTATTCACAGTGCATTCTTAGAAAACGTCCTTTCAAGCTATCAAGGGTTTCTTCATATAGTCAAGAGGTCTTGGCCTCCTAAAAGGGCTCTAGTTTGGAACACTTTCAGACAGAGAAACACACTGTAGGGTTCTACACTGAAGAACCTTTAAGAATCTCCTTGGAGGAACAATCTGAGAAGGGCTTCAGATTTTATCCAAGCTACACATACTTTAAAAAAACATGCTGTGTCTGAATTCATTTGCTATTCACCATACGCTCTTCAAGGGATTCTTTGTATAATTACAAACTGGTGGCAGTAGTGAGAAGTTTTGGCTCAATGGTTAAGGCTCTTGGAAACTGATCAGAAGGTTGGGGGTTTAAGTTCCAACACTGCCAAGCTGCCTCTGTTGGGCCCACGAGCAAGTCCCTTAACTCTCTCTGCTCATGGCTGACCCTGTGCTTTCATCCTAGTTTCCTAACAAGTTGGTATATGTGAAGAAAAGAATTTTCTTTGCATGTACTGTAATGTAACGTACATGTGAGAAAAGGCTTCTTCATTAAGGGTCTAAAGCTGCCCAAATGGCTCCTAGTTTGGAAGAGGATCTCTGTTGGAATGTTCCAAAGGGACAACAAGAGAACCTTTAGGGGGCCCAGATTTGACCTTTTTTCTAATAGCGTGTACTGCATTATTTGGGGTTGCGGCCATTTTATAGTGTTGTCTGAATTCTGCTTTAGGTGAAGATCAGACTATATTTTATAAAAAAATTAATGCAGAAATCCTGGTAATTCCAAAGAGAACACAAACTTTTTCTTGTAACTGTATTGTAATTGGCTCTACTGCTTGCAGTCAATAAGAATCTTGGTGGAATCTTGCATGAAAAATATAAACTGCCCAAATTTTGGTTACTCCTACGCAGCGATCTCATGGATTACCTTGGCGGTCATGAACATGAGGTTGTTGAGGACGAGTGAGGTGGCTTGTGCTGAACCCCAACCGGAACCCTGGAGGTGTGACGAGGGTGGGGATATGCAGTGACCCCGCCTTCTCTTCTCCTCTACTTGGTGGGCGGGGCTGGAGGTAACAGGCAGAAGACCTCCGTCCACCAGCTCGATGTTTCTGAGCCACGGCAGCAAGTAGGTCAACATCACCTGCCTCCCGTTGGCATGCGTGGAGGGAAACCTCTGACTGACCTCTGGAGATGACGGATCACGACAGAGAAAACGGGAACGATTGCGTGTGAGATTTGTATTTTGTGAAACAACAGCTCATTAGCACAGACAACCACACTAATCACCCACCTGAGAAGAGGGGCAGGGTAAGTTCCGGGTACATCCTGGCAAGCTGGGCAGAGAGCTGGCCCACTGAGAGACTGTAGAGGGGCGGCAGAGGCCTGTGTGTACCATACAGAATCCCACTACTCTTCTCATCCACTATCCTCTTAGAGTACACACACAGCTTAGACTCCAGAATCTGCTAACGCAATGGAATACACAAACGTGCACACACCCAACATATTTAATCCATGATTCATACCACACCAACTGATATTTTTGGTTGATGAATGTTTTTAATCCATAATCACCTGCATTAACTGCATAGAAATCTCATAGATCTCTCTGCTGTTGTTTGATGCTTTGAAGAGGATGAGGTTCAGCAAGGTTACAACGTCATAAGAGTAATTTCTGCAGGGAAAACCAAAATAAAGCATTAAAATGAAGTTCAGGCCAATAATTCTATATATGTGGTATGGTACACATGGTACACATTACACATTAGAGAAGGAAGTGTCAGAGTCTCTGTCCAAACCATACTCATTATGGACACACCCCCTATTAATGCCATGAATGCCCACAGTGACTAAATATAGTTACGGCGTATTTAGACTACACTAAATGAAGTTCTTTGTGTAAAAGTATGCAACATGCCACAATAACTAGAAATACATGGTTCAAGCAAGCTACAGTGACATTCCTCAGATATGAAGGGATACTTGCAAAGCCCTGTATCCTTCAGCTTATACATACACAAATATGAAGGTAAGAAAATACGGCTCATATAAAGACCTTATGTAAATATAGGTAATATTGGGGTGGGGGTTGTAACTCAAATTTTTTTTTTTCATTTGAGGGCTGATTTTTATCATATGGATTGAAAAAACCCTTCTCATTACTTCCAGGTGTCATATCTCTGTCTGTCTTGTATTCCAACTCCCAGAATCCTTGGTGAGCACATCACAGCCGGCAACTAACCACAAATGCCAAATCTTCAGAATTCAGTCTCTGAACCTGAATCACATGACCTCTATTTCCCTTCATAGTCCCCTGATTACTAATTACACACACTTGTCTTTAGAGAATTGCTTAATCTCTTCTTTTCTGTTTGAAGACTGCCTGACTCTGTCATAATTTGTATATACAGCATCATTGCCATGTTCAGGCTTTGAACGCTGCTACACCATGCAAATTTAGTTTTGCATAATAAGCAAATCAAACCTGGTTTCCATGAAAGCACTGAGGTGTTAAACGTCACTATTACAGTTCAGAGTGAATCTTTATGTGCTATAAAAATAAAGCACATGAATATTCTTAAAAACAAGTACCCTGGGCTCCTCTTAGACCATCTTAGCTGTAAACACAACGAATGCCTGTAAAGTGTGTATAATGCATTTCAAATTTAACCATATATACCACTCATTAGCCACATCTGTATTTTATCTTATTGGACGTTATGTTGAGGACACACATTCTTGCATGCACTGTATTTACCGAATAAAAATCCTGATTGTGGTTTTTATTTAATCCCAAACCCACCTGCTTCCACAGACAGTGGCGATGGCTTTGAAGCAGCCCGAGGCGAGTTGGTATGAGCTGGTGTAGCAGCGATCCATGGCCCAGTTGAACAGATTGGCCTGATCTGGGTTCAGTTCCAGCAGGAGCACCACCACCTCACAACCCAACTGATGAACCTACAGGAAACATCATACTTCTAAGTAATTCTGATTAATCCTTATGATCTTTTAGGTCTAAATCACCAGAGGCCATTTAAATTAGTGTGGAACCTATTTTCAGTGTGAACCTTGGCTCAGTTTTATTAAAATAAAATCAGCAAAATAAGTGTTTAAAATGGATACTTGAAAATGTAAAATTAGGGGTGATTTTACTGACTAGATGTAGCGAAAAATTTCCGTGCATATTTCAGTAAATATCGTTTGTAGCTAATTATTGGTATAAATCAGTCTTTGGCATTTTTAAATGCATTGCATAACTACAACAATATGAAGAAATTGCCTTGTTCAACAGGACAATCATTGCTGAGTTAAAGAAATATGACAGCATTTTTTTAAAAACCTGATCTCTAATTGATATTAATCTCCTTTAATGGTGTGGAATATTTATTGACAGCTCGGATTTAGACTTACATTATAAGTGAGTTTCAAGAACACAAGTACAAGTCTCAGTACAGAGGAAACTACTGAAAGTTTTGCTCATAGTAATCATGCTACAGATGCTGCAAACAGAGATGAGCGTTTCTTTAAACCACTGACTTCCACAACTTGATACTTTGAAGTGCATTTCTTGTTTACATGTGCTGCAATACAGATATATAGTATGCAGTATATACTTAAACCAAATAAAAGAGTCTGGTTTCTTTTTAAGTCAGTGATGAAGATGTACATGCAGGGACTTGAAAGGATAGCAAAGGCATTTTGCCATGAAATGTACGCTTCCACGTACGATGATACATGCCCTATATGCAGTGATATCCAGGCATTTGAGACTCCATATCAGCACAATAATATAAACACGGATTTCCCTCTGACAGATTCAGACTCAGGATGAGCGAATTAAATGGGCATTATTATTCTAATGTTTGAGAATAGTATTGTGATGAATGATAAGCTGTGTACCCGCTGATCCTGGCAGGCTAAGATGTTATCCAGCCACTTGTAGAGATAGCCGTCTGGAGAGAGACCCACGTTGTCAAACACAGGGCCACAACAAAGCACAGACGACATGGCCTGAGAGAAACAGTGGAACATGGACATGTTTAGCATTTAATCATGTTACTCAGTCTAGCCCTAGACTGTGAGATAGAAAACCGAAGCATGGAGTAGTCTTTAATAATTTTACATAGTATGCATTATTAATTTTAGGGACACTTGTAGGTTTATGTAGGGTTTATATTATGTTGCAGTAATAGCAGTAGTAGTAATAGTATTAGTGGGAGTATTAGTAGTAGTTGCAGCAGTAGTAGTAATTGCAGCAGTAGTAGAAGGAGTGCTAGTAGCAGTAGTAAAAGTAGTAGTATTGATAGTATCAATATTAGTACTCTCAGTAGTAGTAGTAGTAGTAGTAGTAGAAGTAGCAGTGGTAGTAGTACTAGGAATATTAATAGTACTCTCAGTAGTAGAAGGAGGAGAAGCAGGAGTATAAACAGCAGTAGTAAGAATATTAGTATTAGTACTATTACCAGTAATAGCAGCAGTTGTAGTATTAGTATTAATAGTAATGGTATTAGTATTAGTAGTGGCATTAACATTAGCAGTAGTAGTATTGGTAGTATTATTAATTAGTGATAGTACGAAAAGGAGGAGGAGAAGGAGAAATATAAGATCAACTTTTTACTCTCTAATGTTCACACACACACACACACACACACACACACATACTTTCCCAACCCACCTTGAGTATAAAATTGCATTTGAAAAAAAACAAACAAACAAACAAACAAAAAAACCAATGGGATCTTTTCTGAAGAGGGATCTTTTCTAGCTCTGTTTGACAGAAATTAAGGACCTCACAACCAAAAGGCAGAACCTACAGGAATTTAAGTTTCGTGCACTCATATCATGTTCCACTTTACATTTTCAGACAGGCAAAAGTTCTAAAATTACATGCTTCTAGCAGCAGCCACAGATTGGCACAGGATCAGTTTACATCCCTCACACTGTTATTGAATAGAGGGTAAAGACAGCTCTGGAAAGGGAAGACAAACGCACACGTGCATACATGCACACGCATGCACACGCGCACACACGCACACACACACACACACGTTCTCCAAAAAACCCCCACAAATATTCAGCACAAAATGTGAAACAGAACCCTGCAGCTTTCCTCACCTCTGGTGCAGGTACACACCAATGTCTTGTCATTGTGCAAACATGCAGTAGCACTGATGTCATTAAAACAGCTGCAGTCACCTATTAAATCTATTGTCCAAACACAAGCCTCAAATTATGGGCTTTTACTCCCCATTCAGCTCTATACAACGACTCAAGAGGGGACATTAGTGTAGGTGATGTTTTTGTCATCAAAAAAGGAAGTGCAGCTTTAAAAATATATTAACACTGCTAATTACTTTGGATAAACCCAGATTGAGGGTGTTTATAGATAAATAACATGGGTATAAGCTTTAATTCTCTTAATTCCTTCATTTAGGTCATAACTGTCATTAAATAGAGGCATTTTACTGAGCATTTATGGTTGTGGTTGGGGTCAATATAACTGTGTTACAACCGTGCATGCAACATGGTCCATACACACTGATTGACATATTAACAGCAAACGTACTGATCCATTTTTTTCCCATGATTTTAAACCGCACACAACCTGAACCTTTATGATGTGTGAGTGTTTTTTATTCAACTCATTAAAAGTAGTGAAACTACTGAAAAACTGTGATAGAAGTGACCACAGAACCACACACAGAACAACAGAGAGAGCTTTGTGATATTCCGCAGATTGCCACTTGAGCTGAGATACAGCATGCTAAAAAGAACTTGAGGATAAAAGATAAGAGCGGTCACATAGTGTCACAGTGTTAGTGTTAGTAATTATTATCAGCCTTGATGAATCAGAAGTGGAAAGTTCTCTGTCCATGAAGAGTTCCCCATGTCGGAAAACTTAAGTTATGACTTCACCTCAGACTGTTGCAAAGCACTGACACTGGATACTCCTTCTTTAAATGTTCCATTAATGACTCTTCACGGAAAATTTCACCATATCAACAATTACACAATTTTTAAAATCTGTTTATGTGGAGCATCTGCCATAAAAGTCACTGTTTAAGCTGTTACTATAGAAACAGTAATGTGTTAGACTAAGTGCTTTAATATAATCTTGTGATTTGACATCCAGCACTGAGGGGCTGTTATAGAAAATTACCTTCTGACTCAGAATTCAGCAGTGCTATAATATAAACAAGTATAATATGTCAAATTGACTCTAAATATGATAAAAAAAACTAGTACAAATCTCTTTTATAAGGTATAAAATGTTTCAGATTATAAGTAGTTTGGTTTCTGTGTTGAAAATCCAGCACTAAATAGCTCTAATGCCTCAAAATAAATAAATTCATAAATATCAGGGTACAGAACTGCCTAATATTTGAGTAAATAAATCATTAAATCATATTCCTGAAATAAATCTAAAAATAATTCTTAAACTGGAGCTAGATTGCTGCTATTTGAATGCCTACTCTAATGAACATTAAAGATAACTTTAATTTCTTCTCCCATTCTCTATATATCTTTATCTATACTGCCTGAAAAGAAATTCAGAGCTTCTGTATGCATTAGACAGAACTTGCAAGGCCAAATCGAATGAAAAAAAAAAAAAGAGTAAATCTAGTTGGCTCAGTGCTGCATTACCTTCAGGGCACAATACTGATATCGGGTGATTTGATGGTTCCGGTCGCTGTAGCGGTCCAGGGGAGTGAACATGATGCTGAAAGGACCGGCCCATTGGCTGAAGAGGATGAAGAGGTGATGTCGTAAGCTCTGTTGGGGAAACAGGAAGCGTCGATGGTGCACTGAAGACAGAGAAATATATCATTATGGGTCAGCTCATCAGGCAGCTCTAACCTTTCATCGAAATGCAAAGAATTTATCATGGACTACCCTTCTTTTTAGTATTTACTTAACGGCCTGTATGTGAACTCTGAATATTTGATTTAGACAATGCCTGATATTGTGACTCAAACATAACATTTGGTATTGATTGTGAAATCCATTCTCTGAATGCCGTCTCTGTCACTTTACGAGGAAGTCTGAAATAGCTAAGAATAGCTCGTCATTTTGCCCTTGACATCATTATAATCACTGCTATTTTGGGAAGAGTCTTACAAAGAGAACTGTAACCGCTATCAGTCAGACAGCAGGGCAACAATTAAGTTAGTCATATTAATAGGAACAACTTGGAAAAAAACATTTGCCACACTTATGTTCCATCATGGATAGTCTCAGTTCTTGAGTCACACTGTCCTCATTTAGAAGCGTCTCTGTGTTCTACACTGAGAGAACTGTATTATTTGTCAGTCTGGTCTTTACCAGGGACACACTGTATGAGGTTGGCCACCATGGAGCTAAAGTGGGATCGGATGTCTCTGAGGATCTCCACATCTTTGTCATTCTCAGCCTCCAAAAGCATCCTGGTCAGATCCACATACTCCAGAAAGAGAGCGCCAAGAGCCAGAGTGTCACGTTCCAGTGCTCCATTAGTACTAAGTCGAGAGACAGAGAGAGAGAGAGAGAGAGAGAGAGAGAGAGAGAACAGGAAAATTCAATAAAAATTCAATTAAATATAAAATATATGGTGTCATAAAGGTCTGCCTTAAAAAGTGTAGGATAAAGTGTCATTCCTGGAAATGGATCAGGTTTTGTTTACAATGAGCTCTTTCAATAGTTCCTCATTAATTACTGATGAATTCCCAGTGTAAAAACACAAGTACTACAGGGGATATACAGGGCATTATGTGGGCTATATAATGACTTTATGCCATGCCTATGAAATGCACATATATAGTGAATATGAAGTCATTTTGGAGGTATAAATAAAGAAAAATAATAAACCTATTATCTTTGGTAAAGACTTGAGGATGGCAGATTTTTATATTTACATATATATCCTGGCTTGCCTAGGAAATCAAGCTAAATATCAGCAACAAGAAGACAACAAGAAGTAAATAAATGAAAATCAATGAAAAACATTCCAGATTCATTACTGAAAGACATAATTTTAATCTTCTGCAGTTTACACAACATGAATGCACAGTGCTGCTAATGTTCCTTTGTCCATAGTATGAAATTACAAGCTCATTAATATTAAAATATTTACAACAACAAATACAACAACAAAAACAGATACTATATGGTTTTAAATGTTAAATAAAATTTTTGAAGAATGTCAAAATCCCTAGTACACAATAAAGTTACATTTGTAGAGAACAGGATGCAAGTACGTAAACTAAGAATGGGGTTTATTAAGGGTAATCCAAGTACCATCATCAAAATCAGTAGCTGAGGTCAAAGCACAGACAGATGGCGTAACAAAAGAATAACCCATAATCAAAACATAAGAACAGGATCAGGACCAAACCAGAAAGAACTACACAAAGAAAAAGAGAAGACAGGAAAATAAGGAATGAACTTAATGAGACAAAACATGATAAAACTTTACAAGGAGGAACTGAAACAGCAGGTCAGAAATGACCAAACTAATCAAAGTGAGGCACGTAACAGGTGACCACATTAGGGTAATCAAGCAATGTCATGAGACAGGACCAAAAGTAAAACCATAGCACATGTCACAACAAAAGCACAGGGAACTCAAAACAAAACTACATGAGAGCAGCTAGGAAACTCCCTGTACACTGTCAGTGGGAATTCACAACATATTCATACAAAAACACAAAACACACACAGATACAGATGAACATATTCCTCTCACCTGTCACTTATAACCCCAGAATCAGCCAGCAGCTCAAAAATCCTGAGCAGTTGGAGCCTCAGCAGATCCCTTCGCTCTCTCCGCTTCTTATTCTGATGCATAACAAGAGCTCAGAGATTGCAGTAAATTGCATCCATAAATGCTGCATACTGTTTTTATACAGCCATCCATCTTTTATTTACACATCATAAATGTACAGGGTATATATGTGAAATGAGCCATGGTTGTATGAACATCTACACACTTACAATGACATGAGTCATCAACAGAAGGGCATTAACACTGCACTGATGTTTTATAAAGTTTTTTTCATGTTCCCACTACTGCTTATAAGCATTTATACAAACTTATGCCAGGCATTTGAAGGTTTCATGGTGTTTTATGTGTTCTTATCTTATCTGCTAGACTCCTGCTGAATTCACAAGTGAAGTGAATAAAGTTCACAAGTGAAGTGAATTCACACAGAACAGGTGAACACATTAGGGTAATTAACCAATGGCAAGACGGGGGCAGGGACAAAACCAAGACAAAAGCACATGCCATAACAAAAGAACATGGACTGAACTCAAGACTACATGAGAACACCATGCACTGGGAAGGGGAATTTGTGATACAGGGGCTATATTTGTTCTGTAACACTTAAGCACATTTAGAATGCATTATTAAAATACCACGATACCTTAGAATGCCTGGCATAAGTTTATATAAATGCTTATAAGCAGTAATGGGAACAAGAGTAAAACTTTATAAAGCATGAGTGCAGTGTTTATGCCCTTCTATTGATGACTCATGTCATTGTAAGTGTGTAGATGTTCAGACAGTAACTATTCATACACTAGGACTATGCTTGGATTGGATTGCTCCACACTTGTGAATCTTATGCAAATGTTATGGTATAGACACTGACCTCTGGTCTCTTCTCCAGAGCTTCCTTCATCAAAGGGTGCAGTTCTTCTATCAGTTCTCTGCATGAAACACACCAACAAATAAATTAAAAAATCAGCAATGTTATTTTGTTTCTACGAAGGTCATGTTTATGATGAACTCATACACATATGTACACATATCATGTTATAACACCTTCATAATACATTATACATATTCTAATAATTACTTATTACAATTTATTACACTGTATAGCTACTTTTATGATGCATTATGAATTGCTAACATGTCCCATGGTAAGTAGTGTGTATATGAGTGAACAGCGTGCACTCAACAAACTGGGCCTGAATTTTGGTACTGATGTGTTAAAAACAGTACTTACAATGCATTCTGTTAGCAATTTATTGATAAATAAGGGCACAGGTTAGGAAATGATAGTATTTCTTTACGGACCTGAAAATGAGTGAATTTGTGCGGCCGAAGCCCAGCACCAGTGCCTCGGTGATCTCGATGCTCTCAGAACGCATCAAGGGAACGAGCTGCTTTAATAGCCAAGCTACTGAGGGCGTCCCCACCACCTGATGCACAACACACACATACACAAACATCATTACACTATGATGGATATAGTGCCATCCAAAGGTACAACACTTAAAACTTTCAAAAATGAATACAAACAAAATGAATCAGCTAGTGTAACTTACATGTGTTAATTAATGACTGTTAATTCTGAGTACTCACCTTGTAGTCGTGGCTGCTGCTGTTCTCACTAGTAGGGGTCATGATCTCTGGAGCGGAGGCTCGCAGATGGCCAGGGCTCATGATGCTTGGCTTGGCCACACCGAAGCACAGGATCAGGTAGTTCCTCCACAGAGCCACATAGTTGTCACCTGAACCTGCTGCACTCATCTTTTTAGTATTAGCTGGGTTGCTAATGGGGATCAACGAAAAACAATTTCACACATTTATTTATCAATGATTTATCATATTACTGAGCATGTTGAGCATTGAATAAAGTTAGAATAGAGCCTGCTATTAAGCACTTGGTCAGCTGAAAGAGCTGTGTCTCACCTGGGATCGATCACAGGCATGAGCAGCTGCATGCGGGTGAAGGCGTAGGGCCAGGCGTAGCTCAGCGCTGTAGGACACTGCTTGGGCAGATGTTCCTGTCTCAGCAGGCTGAAGAGGCAAAGAGCCCAGGGGTCCCGAGCCCATTGTGCCACCACCCACACCGACGAGGGGCTGCACACATCATACTGACTGCTGAGGAGATTCCCGCTCCACTCCACTAACCACTGCAGGTCAACCTGGTGTCCTGAGGGAATCGACGTCTGAAACACATACACACACAAACACTCATGTACAAGTTTAACTCATGTTAAAATAACGGCCAGACATGGTTATGACATTGATATTTTTAATAAAGTATATGGGTTAATATCCAGTAGTTTCCCTCTGACCTACAGTAGGGTCCATATTTCTGAATGTATGTCCAGTCTTTGTTGATTATCAGTTATTCAAAAGTTTTGTTCATTTCACCAGTTTCATCAAGCTATGCCAGTCTTCATTACACTTTTTAGAACTGTAAACCAAAAAGACAAAATAAAACATTTTAACCCTTTCATGCACAGTGTCCACACTACTGAAGAGTCAGTAAGGCTGTTTTTAGGAAAACATAAGCTTTAAATCACACACAAATCACTTATATTCAATATAAATCATTATCCTGATTTCTGTTGTTCAAACTTTCTCTACAAAATCCCAAATTAAGAAAAAAAAATTGTGCTAGACTACAACGAACACCCTTTGCTTTTTTAACATTTAATTTTCTTCCCGCCGAAATCATCTGAATCAAACATCGCTCCTAAACTGTGCATATTTTCTATAATTTTAATCACTGACATTAAATATTTTAGACCTTAATGTCAACTATTTAGTTTGTAAACACATTAGAAGATTTTTTTTGTATTATTTTAGGTCTAATATGTTATCTATTTTACTCATGGCATTCCTACACATGCACAATCCATTTATTATTTCATATAAACGATATTTAGAAAAAGTGAAACTTCATATGGCATGCTATTTTATGTAATAGAAAAAAATTAAAAGCGTTTGGATATGTTTTTAAAACAATAAATGCATGAAAAGGTTAAATGAGATCTTCAAATAATTTCTTACATTTAAATTCCTTAATACAAAAGCACTTTTTTGGACATGTACGCAGACTTTTGGACCCTGCAGTAGGTGTCAGTAAGTGAAGATTCTCCGCGGCACTGAACACACAGGCTCTGTGCAGTCCACAACACACACAGTGTATTAAACTGAGTATTAATCCATAAACAGAGGGCAGACAGGCCAAACTAATTTGTATGAGTGTGAGAACAGAGGCGACTTTGTGGCTGTACAGAGGCTGCTTCTGTGCAGGAGGCTGAGTTAAACCACACACACAAACACACACACACACACACACACACACACACACACACATGCACACTGTGAATTGCTTACAGAGTCACTCAGCACATGTGTGAAGCTCTCCAGCACCACCGGGCTCGCCTGGTCCAGCACGTCCAGCATGGGCCGCTCATCATCCTGTCCAACACACACATCCACCACACATTTGTGTTCACAAATACTTCCAAATTTCACTCTTTTTTTAATGTGTGCAGCATGTTTACAACATTTTCCTTGGAAGGCCCTGTGCTTTCCTTATTAAACCCTCAGTCAGGTGCTGGAATTTATAGATGATCTTTTTTTTTTCGCATTAGCCTACTCGTAATATGCCAATTTGTTAGCATTTTTAATGACAGTCATAAAAAAACCCACCTATCCATTATGGTAGTTAGCTGCCCCATGTGGTAAATGAGCATACTGTTACAGTAGATTAAACCCTGTTCAGATGGGGTTAGTTTTACAAGGGGGGTTTTGGGGTAATTATTAATTATAGGTCATGTCTAAATCCATCATGTGAGCATGCTTGTGTCTTTTACCTAAATATTCTCTCAAGAAATAATCCCAAGTAATTAGTATTCTACATTCTATCATATCCTGTGTAGAAAAAAAATGAATCCGTGCACACCCTAATTCTCTCAGTTCCAGGTTGACTGTAGAGGACTGGAATGTCTCACAAAAAATTTTATGATACTGTTAAATATCTTAAATATCTATCATTACTCTTAAATATCTTTTAAGAGTATCAAATATCATTATTCTTAAATATCTTGAAAATGCACTGTGAGCTGTGAATGAATGCATGACTGAGTTCAAGGAGAGTTTTGGCCTTCTGTTCTCAATTCCAGAATCAGAAATGAGGGTTGCTATAATGTGTGCTGTGAGAGGTGTGTATGTGTGTGTGTGTGTCTGCTCTAACCTCAGTGTGTGAGACTGTAAGCAGGAGGAGGCGGAGCTCTCGGAGCACGGACACGGCTAGTTTGCGTGTAGCAGTGTGACAGGAGCAGAGCAGCACGAGAGCGAGACCCTCAAGAGCACGCAACACCGTCGAGAAAGGAGCAGTGTCAGCACGGAGCCTGGAGCCTGACACACCCTGTAATAACTACACATGTGCGCACACACACACACACACACACACAGCCAGATATAATATACACACAGAGACAATACATACAGTACATACATATGTACAGATATAGATCACATCTACACATACATAGGTACAATACACATATTCACATATACACTAAGTCATAAATATCAAATGCATGAACATACATATGCATACACAAACATACACACATGCAAAGTATATACAGTTACAAAACATGCTCATACACATACAGACATGCACAGAGACAAAGACACACAAAATCACATGTTACAAAATATGCACCTCCCCAACCCATAAAAACACACACACATATATTTTCAAACAAACTAAAATATCAACATGACATATTCACATCAACTGAGTTCTATAAATCTTCAGTTTTAATTTATAACACAAATACGAAATTATGTAATTAATGGATTTTTTTGGATTCTGGAAGTTGCTTAGAGCAACAGAAAGGTGTGAATCATCTTCATGACACCGTGACACCACCCATCCTCTGCAACTCCACCTTAACTTCAACTCCAAAACCAATAAAATCTCACATTGTTCAGATGTCATCACGCATCAGGATCATATTGTTCAACTATAATCAAGTCAGTATGGATAAATCTGTATAAATATAAGTGTGAGTGTTGATGTTTTACCTCGGCGGAGCAGATGTTGGTGTTCTCTGTGCTCCTGCTGGATGTGAGGAGAGCGAGCCTCCACTGCGTGAGGAGCTGGAGGAGCAGTTTGATGGAGGAGTGGAGAAGGCTCTGCTGCGTGTCCTGCACCTCCCGCAGCAGGAAACCGCTGTATCCCAGCAGCACTTCCTCCCGCCAGTCTGAAAAGTCCAGCAGCAGACTCTGCAGCGAATTCTGGGCTATCAGACGCAGCTCATCGTCCATGTGGATGGTCAACCTACTCACAAGACACACTGAGTCAAGCACGTAACTATAGTTTATTTCGACCACATTTTCACCAGCTGAACAAATGAAGCAGCAATCAAACACAGCAGAGCTGCAAATGTACAGCTGATATAGTCATAATACTCACAAATAACAGTACTGTAATATGAATTTTGGTTTACACCATAAAACAAAAAAATTAATCAAATGAGAAAAATAGAAATAAAGCGCTCTGTGAAAATGTTAATTTAAGTCTTTAATAAATATTAAAAGTGTAACATGTGAGTTGAGGCACAACACAAGTGCTTAAAATCATAGTCAAAGTCAAAGCATTGGTCAAAACATGGAAACCAGAAACTCAAGTGAGGGTCTAATCCAGGGAATGCTAAACATGAAACAAGAACAAGGCGTGGATGTAAAGACAAAAAAATGTTAGACAATGAGACAAAGACACAGGGCGTATAAATAGACAAACTAATCATGGATGACATGAAGGTAGGTGAATACAATCAGGGAACATACCAATCACAGGACAAGGGAGGAGACAAAAAAACAAAATGCACTTCAGTACAAACAAAGGAGCACATGGAGGGAAATCAAAACAAAATATGAAGGCTAGAGCGGAATTCATGAGAAAAGAAGCACAATGTAATGTGCAATGTTATGTAAGGACAGAAAACACAATGGGGCCTACAGTTTTAGGAAAATAATCAGTATTGATTATGTACAGTGGCACAGTATTGCAGCCCAGTGCAAAGTGAATGCTGAATATATTATATAGCCAAAAGTTCGTGGACACCTGATCATTGCACCCATATGTGGGCCTTCCACAAACTGCTGCCACAAAGTTAAAAGCACACAATTGTATAGGATGTCTTGTATGTTGTAGCATTACAATTACAAATTCATGACAATGCCCCTGAACACAAAATGAGCTCCATGAAGACATGGTTTGCCAAGGCTGGAGTGGAAGAACTTGGAAGGTGGAAGGTCACTTGAGCCCTGACCTCAACCCCACTGAACACCTTTGGGATGAACTGGAACACTGACTGCACTCCAGGCCTCCTCACCCAACATCAGTGCCTGACCTCACTAATGCTCTTGTGGCTGAAGGGACACAAATCCCCACAGCCACGCTCCAAAATCTAGTGGAAAGCCTTCCCAGAAGAGTGGAGGTTATTGTAACAGCAAAGGGGGACTAAATCTAGAATGGCATGTTCAACAAGCACATATTGGTGTGACGGTCAGGTGTCCACAAACTTTTGGCCATAGAGTGTATTTCACTGTAACGGCCCATCCTGAAGAGTTTGTCACTTCGCTATGCTTACAACATAAGTTCATAATGTATTTATTGTTGTGGAACAGCTGCGAAACAAGATAATTACTGTTATCTTTTAAGTTGTTGCAGTTATAAACAGTTGTTTGCTCACCAGCCCCCTTTTTTACTTCCTTTTAAACCGGAAAGCACAAAATCATCTGTCCTGAAGACTTTCCTGTGTCAGGAAACTGAAGCCAAAGCACTGACACTAGAGACTCCTTCCAAAAATGCTAAAGAAACGTCTCCTGACAGGAAACGTCTCCATATCAGTGATTCCACACATTTTATTCATCCATTTATGAGAAGCAAGTTGTTGCTATAGAAATTATAACATATCAGAATGAGCATATCAATATATACCTGTAATTTGCATTGCCGCCCTCTGACCAATCAGAATCAAGAATTCAACATTGCTCTGGTTGAAATCTACAAAATAACCTGAGAGTATATGGATATTTAATTATACAAAGAGAGTAAGTATGAACTTGTGTTCATGTTCATGGCTTCAACTTTAAGTTAATTTATAGCTACTTACTGATGTTTCAGAATGTGTTTTATGTTTTTATCAAGTCTACTGAAGTTGTACTGTAGAGGTTTGGAACATTTTACCATCGTTTACAAGATTTACAAAATTGCTTAAAATTTACCAGGTGCACAGTGAGTTTTTGTAAAATGTACAAAGACAATACATTTTGAAAGTAACTTTAAATGATAACCAGCTTTTCAAAACGAGAACATTGGTAGCTCAGTGCTTAAGGCTTTGAGCTACACATCAATAGGTCATGAGTTCAGATCTCAGCACAGCCAGGCTGCCATGGTTGTGTCCTTGAGCAAGACCCTTAACTTTCAACTGCTCAGCTGTCCTGCTTCAGCTGTAATGTGCTTGGGTTAAAAGAGAAAATGCAACATGTGCATTACTAAATATAAGTTAAATATGAGAGATATCCTGGAGCAAGCTGAAAAGGAGCAACCCTTTATTTTTTCACCTGAAATAATCCTCGACATGACATTTATTTAATAAATAATGAAATGAAGTTCTTCTTTTACGGCGCATGCAGCAGGAAAGTAACACTCGAGGTTATCACCTGCAGTCAAATAAACCTGCTCTGACCTAATGCTTTAAACATGAGGAATTAGACCCAATTAGAGCAGTTCACCTCTCAGATTGCACTGAGAAGTCACTTTACTCAGGAGTCTCTGAGAAATCAAATCAGCCATGCATTCACTATACTTTCATGCTTCTGTCTGTATCTGTTTGGAGATTTCCATACATGTAAAGTTAAAATGAACCCTTTCTGTTGACTACTTATGCTAATATTTTGAAGTGCAATAAGATAATGTATTTTTAAACAAGAGAAAGGAAATGAGGCAAGCTCATGGAGAAAAGTTGCTACTTGCTTCATCATTGACATAAATGTTTTCATCACCTTTTATCACCTCCTCTCTCAGTCTATACAGCCATATTTTCTAACATAATGAATCACCAAAAATCGTAATCATAACAATATTGTAGCAGATAATATTTAACCATATTTCATATAATACCACTTGACAGTGTGAATTCAGAATTGTTAAAAACTGAGGGATAAAATGGCAACTTTCCGAGCTGGATTACTTTCACTGCATTGTAATGGTCACAGAGAACAGAGGCTCTAGTTCTTTCCAGTTTCTCTATAACATGAAAAACTGTGTTCTTTTTTTATTATAACTTCATGAGAGAGGAGAAAAGAGAAGCTGGTGATGTAATGACTATTTATTGCACTTATAAGTGATAGCAGGAAGTAACGTGTCTTGCAGATGTTTCACAACATTAAATGTAACCATAAGCAGTGAAAATGCATGATATGTTGTTCATTTATAAATTACAAATTGTAATTATTGGCAATTGCTCTGGTATAAGAGGAATACAATGTTTCAGGATGTGTTGTTAAAGGAAAATAATCAACTTTGAGGTGCTAACAGTAACTCTGCTTCATGTCAGGCCTCATCACACCACCCCCATCATCCACCCCTAACACACACACACACACACACACACTCACCGAGCTAGCAGGTCGACAAGCTCTGGCTTGGTCATGCCATCAGGCAGGATGCGAGGGATGGCAGCTACACACGTCCTAAACAGGTCGATCTTGGGCTTCCTCTCCCCTCTGTCACACAAACACAGACAGAAATAAAACAGAGTTTAGGAATATTATTCCACTACCACAGCAAAATGGGAAAAACATGTAACTATAGAGTGTAATTACATATGTACTTTAGACAGCACTCTAATACACTTATTTATGCTTTGTATAAGTAGATATTCACAAATTTGCATATTTTCTAAAACCAAAATTCTTCTGATGTTGTAAGAATTCAAACATTTATTTTACTGAAAAGACACTCTCAAGAGAAAGACTTTTTCAGAAAAGGAAATGATGGGAAATTATTATTTCTTTATTATTTCTTTACTATTTAGTCGAGAAAACAACAAGGTTATCGGAAATTCCTTCTAATGGGAAATATGCATCTAATTAGGGATAGAAATGAATGTAAATTCCATGAATGCAGGTCATCTAGAAACTCAGATTCTTGTTTATAGTCTAATTAGTGTGGTTTATAAGATTTGTGAAGAAAATTGACATCTATCATCTATATGATAAACAAATTGATATATGCATCAGAAAAAAAAGCTTTTCAGGGATTCATAACATGACATAATTCTGGAAAGTGGGTGGAGCTTAGGTTTTCTTCAAAAATAATCATAAATTGACTGGTTTAAAAGAATAAATAAATAATGATTGATGTTAACAAATTGGTCATTTCTATTGGTCATTTCATATAAATCCAGCGTGCTGTGTGTAATACTCACGTGATCATGTCCTCCGGTTCCTTATTAAGCATCTGTGCATTAGTAAGCATCATACAGCGACCCACTTCTTTATCCAAATGTCTCAGGATGTTGTCTATGGCTTTCCGAACTTGGGAATAATAGAGAGACATTCCTACATGACAGAACACATGGGATAAAGGATCAAATATATTTAAATTGTTTTCTTTTCTTGTAATTACATAAATAACACATATTTGTGATTATGCAGTGACCAAGAATAGTGCTCAACAAATCAAAACTATTTTATATTATAAATTCTTTACAGTGTTACTGATGAACTTCACACACTCTTGGCTTTTTCTCAACCAGCTTCAGGAGTTTCTTAAATTTCTCAGCATCTACGTTTTACATGATTTTTTTTAACCTTTTAGGTAAAAGCTGCTTCAAACTACAGTTGTCATAGAAACAAATTTCAACCACCAATCTTTATAAACTGTCTTCAAGCTATTGCTTATATACACTTTCAATCTAGTGTGCCTAAACTTTTGATGGTAGTGTAAATACTGTACTTTGCTTGAGTTAATCTGATGTGTTAGTGTTAGTCTAAAAACACTTTTAAAAATTACAAACCACACCGTTTATCTATAGAGTACATAGAGTCTATAGATATACAACTATACCTTTTTTATTCCACTTCATGGTTTCAGTCACTCACCTATAAGTTTGGCCTCCTCCTCGGTGAGTGCTTTGCTCAGGTACGTCTTTTTGACTCGCAGCGTGTTCCCAGATGGAAGCGTGACCCCCGTGTTGGGCATCGGTGGCTCTCCGTCCTTCTGCTGCAGCTTATCGGCGATGACCAGGAATGCACGCAGGCCAATATTCATCCTCTGAAGTACACACAGAGGCATTAGCAAAGCCAAGAGGATAATGTAATGGCATGCAAACACATTTACTGAGTAACTCATCAGTGGATGAAATGGCATGAACACACACAACACAAAACATTGCAAAATAAATTGATTTAGTATAATAACTTCATTATTTATGTACCTCTGGATTAAGACTAAAAGCTTTTGCAGGCTTCCCAACACACAGCAGGTCAAAGATGACTTCTTTCATGGCAAAATCAAGCCTTTCCTGTAACAATGGAGTTAAAAAAGTAAAACAAACAAAAAAAAACCCAAAAAGCCATTCTTTGCTTCATAAAATAATTAACAAACAGTCGCACTGGCAGTTAAAAATGATTACACACCTAATAATTTGTTTCAACTTATAAAACAAGTTACATTAAATACTTTAAATATTTATTACTTACCTACTTACTTACTATTTACTTGCTTATTATTATTATTACATATGAAACTTTTGACTGACGGTTTTGACATTGTGGGGACATTTGTCTGGTCCCCATGAGGATTTTTTTTGTTTTTTTCTTTACCTGTGCAATAAACTGAATGATCTTGACGAAGATATTGAGAGGCATGTCTTTCGGGACCACACTCCGAGACCCTTTCGGGAACAGCGTAGTGACAATATTGTTAAGACGTCTGTTTAGAAAAAACAAAAAGGCAGTAAACAAAATGCAATATATCAATTTATCAAGACCAATCAATTAAACAATCGAACAGAATTCATTTTAACAACTGACATACACTAGGCTTCACTGGCAGCAGGGACAGAAATAACGAGGATTCTGTTACCGTATCGTCTGCTATTTTACTCAATTCTTCTAAGTTTAGTTCAGCTCTATTTTGGAGGTAATTAGTGCATCGCACAATCCTGGCATGACCCCTATACACTAGCTTTATTTAAAGTCATGGCATGAACGTGTGTATATGCTTGAGAGTGTGTGTGTGTGTGTGTGTGTGTGTGTGTGTGTGAGAGAGAGAGAGACTGACAGCTTCCAAGTGGCCGGGGTGACTGCTTGACCTGCAGTGTGCTAATCCCGATTCATATCTTCACAACCTGCTAAAGTAACCGAGCGACTTCTTTATGCTAGAGGTTAGCGGAGGTAAATGCAGCCTCCTGTAGCCTGTAACAACAGACCCTAAGACCACTGAATCAACCTCCAACCCTACTAGAACCCCACACCAGAGCACAGTACAGTAAACACAAAAGACCAGGTTGTGGTGCAATACACACTAAAGGAATTTATGTATTGCACAAAGAACTAGACTGTTTGCCATTAAAAAATAAAACAATGCATTTTCACTGCCCATCAGTCCAGCGGTAAGGTTTATATCTATTTTAGACTGACGCTAACAGACTAACAGAATTTAACGGTACTTGAGGGAAGGGCTAGCAACACCATTGTCTATTGGTTACAGGGTTATGGAAACTGCACCATATATGCCACACACAAATTATTCAATTATTAAATTAATTAATAAAAAACAAATGCTAATATTGACAAGGACAAGATCTCAACTTGCATAAACATTTAATTTCTCAAAAATGTAGCAAAACAAACCCTGCCCAAAAGCACAGAAGTATTTTCACTTTCGAATCATTACGGGGTTCCGCCTTCAGGAAGATGTGTTGATAACATCCTTTACAATTTTCTGTGTTTAGAAATCGGATTCTCTGTTCTTAACCTTGTTAACTTTATATATTTGAGTTGTGCGGATGGTTATGAATTTGCGAGCTGGATTTTTCATCTTGCGTTCATTATTGACAAAATTTTAAAATCTGTCATTAACCAGACCTTTCATCAGTAACCGCATTGCATGTAATTAGAAAAGTCAGATTAAGAAATAATGCCTGAACTATACAAAACATGAGGCATATCTGAGTAAACCAGCTGGCACAACAGGATATTTTCCCTACTACTGTATCTTAATGAGACCAATCATATATATATGTATATATATATATATATACATATATAAGAGAAGAAATATTGAATCTTATGTTTTAAATATGTAAGGGACATACTGTTACTGGAAAATCACTTATTATATAAATATATAAATAAATAATTACTGTTACTAACCCAAATTGATTATTTTCCTATAACAGCAATTTACCAGCAATTACAATTTTTCCTTATTAAACAATGACATGTCACTCTTTTTAACCATTTAAAGTTACATTTCATGTTGTGGAACACCCATAAGACAAGTTAGTTACGGTTCTCCCTTACATTATAGCAGCTCTAAACAGTCGCTCCCTCATCAGCCTCTATTTTTGTTTCAGATAAAAACACAGCTTGTCGCGTTACTAAGAACCAGGAAAGCGCAAACTCCTCCGCCATGAAGACTTTCCCACGATGGAAAACCTACCTACTGTTACAAAGCACTGACACTGGAGACTCCTTCCATAAATGTTAAATAAACATCTCCTTACAGAAAACATCACAATATCAACAATTATGATATACCTTACGTCTTTGTTAAACAAAAAACACTTTTAGATTATGTGTATTATTCACATGACAAGTCCCTGTGTAAGTCGTTTCTATAGAAACAATATGGTATTAGAACAAGCACATTAATATAAAGCTATGATTTGGATTACAGCTAGAATTACTGTCAGAGCTGCTGCTATAGAACATAAATCAACCTTCTGACGAATTAGATTTGAGACTTCAACAGCACTGTGGTATAAAATGTCATAAAATTGTATTAGCTTTTTCGTAACTAATGGAAAATAATAGTTCTTCATAGACTCAGCATTTCACACTATACCTCAGTCCACCTCATTAAAGTGCTACTGCAGTTATAGTGGTCTGGCATTTGGACTAAATTAACACCCTAAAGCTCAAACTGCATCCACTGAGTTATTTTAGAAAACCTAATAAATCATCAGATAAAAAAGGTCCAAACACACGTCTAGGTTCCAAAATGGCACTATTCATTGTTTGCATCCAAGCTCACTGCCAAATAAGGCTGTTAGCCAAGTTCCCAGAGTTTTTCCTTTTCTGTCCTCCACCCGCTCCTGGCCCTCCTTCACTAATTACGCTGAGGCACTGAGTGCATTTACTCTCCACACACACACACACACACACACACACAGTGACGCCACTGGGTGGGGTACAGAGCGTGTGTTATTTATTTCACTGCTCCAGCCTGCCCATAATCCACCAAGAAAGATGGCATTGATGGAGCAGGCATGATGACGTAAACACCACTTCCTGTGGCTCAGCCCAGGCCTGGCTCTCAGTGGGGTTTTAACTGCAGGAGTGTTACACAACACGGGTACACACTCACCCCTGTGTTGCAGTGTTGCTTTCACACTTGATGCGGATCATGTACACCCAGAGGAGACGGTACAGAGACTCCAGCGCTACACGGGCCATCTTCGGGTCTTTGCTCTGCACAACAGAAATGCTCTTTTTAATATGATGTTAAATCACAATTATATATGTAGACATTACAACTATGGCATATTCAAGGAAATAAAATATACTGTATATAATATGTTGCGTTTAGATGCCACCTTTCAAAACCAGTCTAGATAACTACAATAATAATTCAATAATTATAGATAAGTATATCAAATATATTATTTGCTACAGAAGATTTGCACTTAATCCAAAATGGCAATTTAAAGCAGAAATCTGAAAAGCAGTACAGAGTGTAAGGGGAACATCCACTACCTTCAGGTTTGAGAGACAGTTGCTGAGGAAGACATGCCATCTGTTGAGGAAGAACTGTTTCTGACTGACGCATAGCAAACAAGTGACGAGTGGGTAAAGAGCCTGAGCACAAAGACAGACACATGATCAGGAAGTTTTCTAACTGTATATACTTGGCTTAACTTTCAAAAGTTTTCATATATTACAAAAATGATATCCAGGGCTCAGTTTTCCACAAGCAATGGTCACTCACACAAACACACACACACACACACACACACACACACACACACACACACACACACACACACACCCCTCCGTATTCTGAAAAATTCCCAAGCATGAGTACAGTTTTGGTGTATCTATTTCCATAAACATTGTTTATATAGATAATAATTTAGATAAAGTTACAATATATAAGGCATTATTAAAATCAGATGACATAGGCTTTGTCAAGGCAACAATCATTCCTACGATGAAGTTAAAATAGCACTTCTGAAGCAGAAAGAGAGCTGTTCAGAGGTAGCATCTGACCAGAGAGTGTTTCTTCCTAGTAGACAGATCCAGCGTTGTATCATACAAACTCTCCACAAAGTTCCTGAGACAAGGAACGTTGACTTCATTCTTCACAGCCTGCCATTAAAACAAAAATGATCAAGGCTCAGCCAAACAAGTTTCAGCCACAACAATAACAATTAAAATATAGCCAGTGTTATAAAATACATAGTCAATCGCCAAAATTGCATCTTCTACACATATCTACATGTAATGTGTTCACCGGAGTTTTTTTTCTTGAATATACAGTAAATCAGACAGTCCAAATGATAACTCAAGATTTAAATGAGAACACTTAAAGATTGCTTCAAATCTTTCTTAATGTATTATTAAACATTAGTAAATGAAGCAATTTGAAAACAAATATGAAAAATCAACAGAGATTCTCAACTCCTGTCCACTAGTTTACAAATGTTTAATTTTTTTCCTGCCTCCAAAACATCTGATCCAGCTGTTGGGAGCAGAGGAAGCTTGAAATCGGAGTTGAAATGATCAAAAAGCATTTATTAATTAAAATAAAAGACTTTATGATCTAAAAAGTCATTTATTCAAATGATCAAAAGGTTCTGTAGGGGTCTACATACAGTATATAGAACATTTAATGGTTAACCTTCAGGGACAAGCAGAAACCCATGACGGTTCCAAATTTGACCTTATTTCCCAAGAACATACTATATTTACGTTTACAGCATTTAGCAGACGACCTTATCCAGAGTGACTTAGAGAGGCGGATACTAGAATACTAGATGTATACAAGCAGAAAGTTTGTCTGAATTTGTAGAGCCTGAGCCAATACTTGTGCACTCACTGCTGCAACAGGCACCAAAATCTCCACGAAGAGACCAGCCAGAGCCTGCTTGATATCTTTGTCTTTCACTTCCAGGAAATACTGTGCACATTCCTGTAACAGAGAACATGGTGAGGTTTTAGATGCCTGCACTGATGACTTCACCCACAGCAGCGACTCGACGAGACCGCAAAGCAACTCCACTGTACATGATTTATACCGCATATATCAATTAGAAATCTGACGACAGGTGGTTTACTCCAATAAAAATAAAATATCATTGATAGAGGCATAGCCTGGTTTATGCTTTCAGTACGAAGTGTCTCATGAACACAGACGAACAGGACACGTTAGAAAATCGATCAAAATCAATGTCACTTGTCTCAGGAGCGATGACATCTACAACACAAAGGTTGAAATAAACCTTTATAAATGTTTACGCAGGTTTATACGTGTCTGTATAAATCCCAAATAAGTATTTAAATACTTTTATTACCTATTTACATAATAGCCAGAAATACAAATTCTGTTAGAATTCCAATAGCATTGTCAGTTAATTTTGTACTTCATACACACACACACACACACACACACACATACACACAAGGGCTCCTGAATTTTTGCCACACTTTCAGTTTCTCTCTTTTGGATGAGTATCTTTTGATACTTATTTTATCCCACTCTCAAAAGATTATTTTAACACTGTTAAAAGATCCAGTAAGCCCACATATGGTAACATATTTAAACTGTAAATATGTGTGAGATTATTTTTTGCTGTTGGAACCTTCCGGCACACGGCTTTAATACTCTGTACTGATTTGTTAATAAACAAATGTGGTAGAGGTTGCGTTTCGCAAACTCACTTTTCAACCTACGAAACAACGTGTGTTTGCTTGCAATGCTATGAGTCATAAATACTGTAGTACAGAGTGTATACATATTCGATAAAAGCACAAGATGTGAATTTTATCATGTTATTATTAGAAGAAGAAGCAGCCTTTATTTGTCACATATACATTACAGCACAGTGAAATTCTTTTTCACATATCTTCCAGGTTTCACAGCTTCCTAACAAGCTGGGGTCACCCATGATACAGTGCCCCTGGAGCAGACAGGGTTAAGGGCCTTACTCAAGGGCCCAACAGTGGCAGCTTGGCAGTGCCGGGACTTGAAGCCCTGACCTTCTGATCAGTAACTTAGAGCCTTAACTGTTGAGCTGCCAAAGCCAATGTTACATATAGCACTTACGCTGTTTTAATACAAAATGTTTTCAGTCAGTCAGATCATTATCAGTATTTTCCTAACTCTAAATCCTTATAAATTTAACTTTTTGCAAATTTGAGTTTTTTGATATTACGTCAGATATGTTTTACATATGCACTGCTCTGTGTTACATTACCACCTGAACCAACAGGAACAAAGATTCCAAGCAAATACAAGGTGCTGATCTTGCATCTTGTTTTTTTCCATGTGGGTTTTTTCCAGGATTACAAAAATAGAGCTCACTGTTCCCCTATAATGTTACTTTTGTGGAAGTAATGTGTGTTGTTATAATAATTTAGACACGCCCATGATGTAGTAAGCCTGTGCAATGCTTTCAAAGAAAAAAAAAACTAATTTCATTCTTTTTAAGGTATTTTTCCACAGAACAAATGGGTTCATAGCTTGGCAAATTGAGTTGATAATTGAATAGTGCAAAAGAAAACATCTTACAGATTTAACGCCTAACTGGACGCATTAGTCTACAGCATACTTACATCAACTTTCACTTAAACTCTTGAATAACTATCAGTTAATGTGCTATGAATAGCCTGATACAGATTACGTAACTATAGTTAAAACAATATGCGCACTGTGCTGCCATCAGAGTGAGAATATGTTGTGTATGGTGTATAACTTCCAGGAAACTTTGCGACATTCATCACTTTCTCATCACTTTCTCATCACTTTACAGTACCTGCATGAATTGAAAAGATGCCTCAAAGTCCTCGACGGGATACATCTTCACCCTGAAGAACTTCAGACCCATGATGAGACTGATGGTGCTCTGGACCACGCAGGGGTTCTGCTCCTTCTGACGGAGCTCCTTCAGCTCACTCAGAAACTTCTTCTTCACAGCAGGGAATCTGAGGCAGGGCCAAGCGAGAGGAGTAAAAACAAGACCATATACTTTTAGAAGAAGATGAGAGATCTGTATATCACGGTCATTTTTCCATCTTGAATTCAATCCAACAATGCATGACACTTAAGTAAACCATTAAGCAGGATAATTTTTTTAAACAGAGTAGGGTAAAATATATTTCACGAGATTCTGAGAATGAGTTCTGAACAAATTTCACATAAAGATGCAGAATCATTTTATTTTAGGTACGAAAAAATGGACTTGGACAAGGACTCAAAAAGAAAGATAAAAAAGATAAAACTAAAAGCATGGAGTATGAACAAGAAGAATATTAAACGATAATCTAACTAACACAGTACAGACCTTTAGCTAATTAAATATATTATATATAATGAGACTACACCCTTCATCTCTCTCTCTCTCCCTCTCTCTCTAGATCTATTTCTAGTCAAAACAAGTAGTCCTTAAATTAAAATTAAAATTATAATGTTTCCCCAAACAAGTAGTTTTCATTAAGAACTTAGGAGAAGCAGTGTGGAGCTTGTAGACATCTGGGCAAAGCATGTATAGTGTATTGTTTTCCTTTTTTGTGTGTGTGATCTACTCACTTTGCCTGAGCCAAGACTCCTATTACTTCTGCATATAAATCTGCTACAATGTGCATATTGGCAATGTTAGGACCGTTGTACCTGAAAACATGCAGAAAACACCATAATGTTATAGCTGAGTGAAACAGGAAGATCTGACGTACTGGTAGTGGATAGAAGAAGATCAGAATATTACCCTTCTTTGTATTTAAAGTGCTTAAACGCCAAGTCAATGACTTCCTGGACCAAAGTGTCGAGAACAGGGTGGAGAGGCATCTAATCATTGAGGGAGACAGAAATGATCATTAGAAAGCTTATATGTAGCTCCTGTCATAACTTTTTACATGCTTCATCCATGTTTCATTATCTTAAAGAACCTGAGCAGTGCAGCACTTGTGGCTGAACTCTAAACTCAAAAATATTTGTACCAAAATATCCAAACCAATATCTGTAAAAATCAACCTGAATATATGAGGAAAATAATATTGCATTGTGACTCATCAAAGAGAACGCAAGAGACTATATAGGAACAAAAATAAAGTGTCTAATAAAAGTAGCGGTCATCTTGAGGCCAGAAAAAGATCCACCAACAGTTTCCTCATTCATCGGTTTCATCTCTGGCATAACAATCTCACGCGTGTGTAAATTTGTGGGTAACATTTTACCAACCTGAAAAATGCTTGCTTTACAGTTAAGTAATAAATTCAATGTCATTAATAATAAAATAATCATGTGCCTATAAGTAATAACAATGAAAGTAATGTTAATAATCACAATTGCACATGTGGGAAACTCAGACTTAAATATTGGGAATGAGGATTAGTATCAACATAAACAGGATACTAAATGAGGTTAAGTGTCAAGGTCTGTTCATGCTAGTTTACATTATAATCAACATTGTAAATGTAAATTAGAATGAACAGACATGGATCTTCATCAAGCCATTAGTCCTTCAGTTGACTAACAGGTGCGTTTGCGTACATGACTCACCAGGCATGAATATTATATATGTTACCATATATGAGGTTATTACATAAGTTGATATCAACACTAAAACACACTCACCTGTATTTATAAATAAAGCTATAATGACATTAGACTGTGGGTAAATTTGACTTATTTGAGTGCTAAAATGAATAAAAACCTAGCTATAAATAGTATTTGCAAGTTAACTACCTGCAGACGTGGCTGGAAAAATGGTTCAGTTTTCTCCTTGATTGTGACCTTAAACAGTTTTATAAACGAGCAGACAAAATCCCTCTAAATCAGAAATGAATTTTTCCTCTTTTTCTTTACTTCTTTCCTAGGATCTTAGATCACTGTAATTCCTTTCTTTTATTGGCCCAGTATCGCAACACGTGCAGAAAGTAGGGCGTGTTTCTCGTGAATTGGCGCTGTAAATGCACATTAGCGTATGTCATGTCAGGAAGTTGTTTCCATGCAGCTTAAGCTAAGTGATCATTTGAGTTCGAATCAGCTCTTGTTTTGATATTGTACAACAATTTCTTGAACCAAGCACAGTTTCGCTCATATGCCATTCCATGTGCTCAAATCTGTGGTTCTGTCTACGTAACTTTGATGAATAAGGGTAAAATGCTGATGATGTTAAATTAGAGGCCATAGACTCATCATTGCATTATCCTCAAAGCTTCAATGAAACAAGAAAGACATGAAACATGAAAATGTCAGCCACAAACTGGCTGACGAGTCTGATCAAATACATCTGGGGTAAATTTTGTAAGCTTGTGCTTTTCTCTGAGGTTGCTGCTAATAAAAAGACATAATAGACATTATAAAGACTTCATAAAGACACAATTTTGTAAATTTTAAAGATCTATATGTTAGATTATGACACTAGATAATTCAGTGTCCATCCAACCTGCTGAGGTGCCAACTCACATGTTGGTTTGAGTGAGATAATACTGTATCAAGTACCTGTTTGAGAACTTCTATAAGAACAAGGGAGAAGATGAAGTCGATGGCCAGATCTCTCCTCTCCAGTAGATAATCTCTCTGCTGTTCATCACTGAGACAGAGAGTGAGAGAAGAACAATGAACAGATTGTGTAAGCTATATTCAACCTCGCTGTCTCATCCTCAATCACAGATTAAAACATTATTGTGCAGCGATGAAACACAGCTCTCCATGACTCAGTGCTGGGCTGGACGTGTGATGTCACTGGGCTATTTTGGCACTGCTGAATCAATCCGCCAAGTCGAGCCTGGAGGCGAACATTTTAATGGTCCATTATAGTGTATTTCTGTTATGTCAGTGATATTTATAAGGAGAGGTGTCATATAGTCCATGGCAGAGAAAATATACCCACCCAAACACACCCAAATACAAAATCACATGGAATTCAATACCAACAGAGGTCCATTCAGTTTTATAGAGTAAAACAATAATGTAATGGTCTTACAACACAATTCTCACTGCTCTTATCCTTGTGAAAAAGGGTAACAAGTCTCACTTTTTGGACTTTGTGCTGGAGCGTGGTCTGTACTCATGGGATTCATCGTCCACTCCATTCTGCCTCCTGTACCAGTCGAACAGCGTGCGGAGGATAGAGGGCAGGCAGTACTCTGCCAAAGAACTCATAGCGCTGATCAACTGGAAGGCAAATGATTTATACAGTTAAATATTGGTGAAGAAGAAGAAGAAGAAGAAGAAGAAGAATATAAACACAGGTACAGGTATATCATAGATCACAGTTATATCATAGATCACAAGCATGTAAAATTAATAATAATCATAGACTTTCAATAAAGGGAAAGGAATATGGACAAAAATAATAATAATAATAATAATAATAATAATAAAAGCTCTCACAGTACTGATGAACTGGAAGGCAAAAACAATTGCACATTTAAATGTAGGATATTTGTAACCTCCATCTGCACTTTATTACTTTATGTCTGAATTGTAGTCATGACATATAATAACATTTAGTAAAGATATATAAACAGTAATAAACAATAATTCTAGAAGAAAGTCATTAGGTGAGTGGAAAAAAATGGTGCAAAAGACGGCTTTTAGTTGCATTTCAAAATGAGGAAGGGAGACGCAATCTCAGAGATGTGGACAAAAGTGTTTCACTCTTTACTGAATGTTGCATAATTAACTGCTTGAAGTCACAGTTCAACTGTTTCTGGCATATTTAGGTATAGTTAGTCCCATTTCAAAAATCTGTTTTAATCTGTTCCAATTTGGCTGCAATGTGAAGGAACTTTAACGTCACAGAAAGCAGAGAGGAGGACAGAGAGCAAAGCAGCAGAAACCTAAAGACATGGTCAAAGTGGATTTCTTCACCAGAGTGGAGTAAAAGCAGGCTTTTATCAGTGGTCCTGGTGTGACGTGTTTCTAGCGGGAAATTAGTGGAAAGCTAACCATAGCCAGGGAGTTTGTTGTTTGAGAGGAGCAGAGAATGACCTCAGCCCTGTGCCCACACTCAAGATTGATTCTTAGGATCAAAGTTCATGTAGGTGAACTTGGAGCAAAGCAAAATTGAAGAAGGCGAATGCAAAATTAACCACTAACAGAAGCGAATTCCTTCTTTTTTTGTGTACTGCATCCTCTACCAGTTAAAAGAATGGGCTTTCTCACCAATTTATTTGTTTCCGGTGTTACCAAAGACACAAATCTTGGTTGACATGGTAAACTTTCTCCTCCCATCCAGTGACAATTTTCACATTCTGAACAGACTTCACTGTTAAAAATTAATTTAATAATATTCTTCCTTAATTAACGTAATTAATAAAATCAGTTGATTCATCTCAAAGGATTTAATCAAACAAAATATGGATTTTTAAAGTTTAGGACAATTCTCATGAGTGGGCTAAAGAAAAAGGACAATCCACGTGGATGAGAACATCCATGAAAGATGAGGTGTGTAAGGTACAGGAATAGAACATACAGAAAGAAAGATGTCAAAATGAGTATGAGAAAAAACAACAACTGAGAAGGTTAAAAATGGAGGCAAAGAGGTGAGTATGTATAGTATATCTTAGATAGTGGGGAGGAAAGGAGTAAAAAGGAGAAGAGAGGAGTGATAGGTTTGGGGCTCAGGGAGAACACAGAACCGTTCATTCTGAAAGAAGAATCATCTCTCTGTGAGGTAGCTGAAAGACCAGGAACTACACACACACACACACACACACACACACACACACACACAAAGCCCTGTGAGCCCTGAATGAGCCTGCTATCTACCTGGAGCACACACACACATACACACACACACACACACACACACAGAATGCTTACAAACCTGACTATGAAAATAAAACTGCTTGCTCACCAGAACATTTGGATGTTTTTTTTTTTTTTAATGCTGTAACACGGCACGTAACATGGCACATAACAGGCTTTATCCAACATAAATCTCTAATAATTACTTAATCTGATATCTAATAATTTCTTTTATACCACAACAATTTGCTATTTATTGTATTTTTTTTATTATTAGTTAAAGAACAACATATACTTTTCTAGTTAATGCATCAGTGCATCTGCAAAACAAGTTGGTTCCTGTTATCACTTATGTTATAGCGGCTATAAATAGTCTCTCCCTCACCAGCCTCTGTTTTTATCTCTCTAGAAGCAAATAAAACAAAAAAAAAAAACAGCTTGTCTTGTTATTGAGAAACCAGAAAGCACCATTACAAAGTGCTGACAATGGAGACTCATTCCATAAACGTTAAATAAATGTCTCCTTGCAGAAAAGTTCAAAAATGGTCTTTGGTAAATAACACTTTTTTTATTTGTTTATTATAAAACTTACTCCTGGTGTATTATTTATTAGTATACAGCCAGCACTACTGTCAGAGTTGCTGTTATAGGAAATGAATCAACACCTTCTGACCAATCAGAATTAAGAAATCAACAGTGCTGTTGATCCAACTACAGATCTAGAGGAATTATTAAAATAGGAAACATTTTAAAAATTGAAGTTAAAAGTACATTTAACAAAATAAAAGAACTAAAAAAGAACAAATATGCTTTTATACAACACAGAACTATCCCATAATCCTGTCCTTAGATTTTACTATTCATCATTTATAAATCATTTCCGTATTCCCACTGATGTGGGCCAGAGCGATCCATAAGCATTTCAATAAAATATAAAGCCTGATTAATCTTTGGCTTGGCAGATCAGGCTAAAAGGTTCCCGTCTGCAGGAGCTGACATTTGGTCATTTCTCGGATATCATGTTTCCTGTATATATATCTGTTTGTCTGTATATAAAGGATCTCATCTTTAAATCTATATAAAAAAGTTTAGTGATGTGCTCAGCTGAGTGAAGTGCACCTACTTGGTCAAACTGTGGATCCTCACCCCTCTGCAACGATTTAGTTAAAGGCTTCTCCTGAAAAAGGAAAAGAACATAAAATAACTTTATTACATCTGAAGAACAGTCATCAACTGGTGTATTCTATCGTAGTGCAGCAAACATTATTTTTAAGGTTTATTTTTAAGATTTTATACAGTCTACCACATGCATATATCACTGAGAGACTGCGTTCGTGTTTGGCGTGCTATTTTTCCCGTTGTAACTCTTAGAAATGAAACTTTATTATTTTAAAAATAATTTGTCAACACTGAATCTAAGAAAACATGTCTTTAACCATTCAAAATCCATGTTAACCAATTGCAAGCAAATACACTTTATTTTCTCTAAGGTTCCCTGGTTGACAATGGCTGCATTTCGCTCTTAACATGGTTGGGTCTTTTTAGCATGGAATTAGCAAAATGACAAAATATGGCTAACTAGCATCATGCTAAAGTCATGAGGACATTCTAACGATTTATTTAACGTGTATCTTTTTTTTTTTTTTTTTTTTTTTTTTTTTTACTAATTTACTTTCAATCTATAATTTGGGTAACAGGGTTGTACCTTCAAATTGACCTTGTCAATTAATACCTTAATGTCAATGAGAATAAAGAAAAACAAATGAGAGAACTTATTTTTCCTTTTGATGTCACAACTTCTGAAGATGCAAAAATCTTCCAAATATTTCATAGGGATGGACGTGTTCAGGTAACAGGGCTGAGGAAGTGTTGTGGGAGAGTAAAATAGTATATAGTGGATGACTCATGGAAAGCATCTGATGTTCAAGCATGAGATGTTAAATGTACAGTATTCACACATTAAAGCCAAAAAAAAAAAATTTTTGAAGTATTTTAATTCATTTTAATTTTTGTTCTAAAGTGCAGTTATGCTGGGTTGGAAAATGGCAAAAATGCTTTTTTCAAAGTGCTACTGAGGTTTTATTAATATTTTGAGCTATTTTTCTGAGACATACACATAGGTGGTCTACACCTATGTCTTTTAAAATGGCTTTTACCTTTGCTTTATTTACATATTTTTAAATGTAACATCAGTTGGTCATGAATGGTGCCACAATTGTGGAACCTTCCACCTACATGATCCACATAAAATGCAGGAAAAAGTAGAGGCACACTGTCTTGGTGTTTCCGATCAAACAACCATGCTTTTTCCACGCCTAAGTTATTCAATGACACATAAATAAGACATCCAAGGTCGTGCTGTTGGCTTTCTTACAGCTCAATCAAACACTTATATCGGCTTTAACTTTACGCAGTGCAGTCAAGAGCAAAGAGAAGTCAACAGAGCTAAACGAGTCTATAGGCCCAGACAGACAGGACGCTGAGGTCAATTCAATTTATGCTGATTCAGCTCAATAACAAAGCCTTTTAGTTTTGGGCTCATAAATATTTCAGCTGAAAGTTGTTCTGGAGCAGAATTGATTAAGCTTATATTTATAGAAAGTGCAATGTTCTTTTCAGAAACAAATGCCCTTTTGTATGAGCTTAATGCAGTCATTGATCAGTTTTTACGACACTCATAACAAAAAAAACAATGTCTGCCCACTAGATTACTCATCTGAGCTACTGTTATTTCATTTATTAAAAGTGCAAACAACTTTCTCAATATTAATAAAGATGACAGGGAGGAAGGTGTACTTTACATTTCGGAAATGGACAGAAGATTTACAGTCTCATCTTGTAGTCCTTCCCTACTTTTTATAGGACGCTGTAACCTGTAAAGGCATTCACCCTTTCCGCCTCCTCACATTTCTCTGTAAATCTTCCTCGACCTGTAAATCTTTTTGACTCTCTCAGCATGTTGATAGGCCTTGGAATGCTGTGAAACATATAGTCATAGGCTGTACTACCACTAACCACTTTAAAATACTTTACTGAACCTTAAGGATATGAATCACTAACATTTTGCTAGCATGAAAATGGCTAGTAACTTGCCCGTGTATTTTCTACACAGGAAAACTGAATATTTTAGACTATATCATTGGGCACGGCTTGCAAAGAGTATTTGTTTCTACACTAGCTAGCACTAGCGTGGCGAGTCTCTAAGACTAGCACCTCCGTGTTAGCATACCATTACAGAAAACCTATAAGACAATAACATGGCTAATACTGTACTTATTCAGGCAATTTGCCAAATAGTCTTAAATCCTTTAAGACAAAAATTATTGACATTAACACTAACACACAACACTAACCAGATATATCATCAGGCTGTAAATATGTTTGCTAACCCATGAACATCAAATGGTACCATATTGTAAGAACTAGTCACATTTCAATTGGGTTTTATTAGAAAGAAAAATAAACTCTCTTTTTAACCAACATATAGACATATTAATTGCCAGTCATCATTTCTCAGAACTCTTTAGAACTATTGACAATGTTGCTATAAAAAATACTACAAAATCTTACACAATCACTTAAAAACTACATAGGCAGCACACAAAAACATGTTGAGAATGCTACACACACTTTAACTCTCACTTTATCCCTGAGCAGAGGGCAGCAGGTGCTGGTGCCTGTGGCCAACGTTACCAACTGACGTATCCGGGACCATTCTCTAATATCCTTTCACCTTAACTTGACCCTGTCACACATCTGTTTTTATTCCTTGGCCTTATTCCTGGCTTGTCTTTACTCCATACCTCTCTAAAGCCAGTGATCACGTAAGCAATGGCATGTGATCTGAATTTCTGGAGTAATGGAACGAGGTAAACGTTGTTTTGGGTTTCCTACTAATGCACCATTTGAGACACACTTTTTTTTTTTAACTTTTTTATCTTCATTCCAAAAGTATTCTTTAAAGAACTTAATTTTAAAAAATGTTTATTGGGAATATCACCAATACAAACACTAATATTAGCAAATATTTTGGGCAAGTGATTTACAGGAAGAAAATGTCCCAGTATGTCCTCGTATCTTATGGAACAGTATCTGAGCTTCCTGGTGTCCCTTCTGCATGTACCAGTTCCTTTAAAGGCAGTACGACACTAATAACCCAGCAATTGTGAGCTTGTTCATAATACAGGCCCAGTTTAAGTCACATACGTTATATGGCCAAAAGTAAATGGACACCTGACCATGTGTGGGCCTTCTCCAAATGACTGCCACAAAGTTGGAATCACACAATTGCATAGAATGTAGTATTACAATTTCCCTTCACTGGAACTAAGAGGCCCAAACCTGTTCCAGCATGAAAATGCTCCTGTGCACAATGCAAGCTCCATGAAGACATGGTTTGCCAAGGTTGGAGTGGAAGAACTCGAGTGGCCTGCACAGAGCCCTGACCTCAACCCCACTGAACACCTTTGGGATGAACTGGAACCCTGGCTGTACACCAGGCCTCCTCGCCCCGCATCAGCGTCTGACCTCACTAATGCTCCTGTGACTGAATGTGCAAATCCCCACAGCCACGCTCCAAACTCTAGTGCAAAGCCTTCCCAGAAGAGTGGAGGCTTTTCTAGCAGCAAATGAGGAACCAAATCCATATCAATGTTCATGATTTTGGAATGGGATGTTCAACATGCACATATGGGTGGGATGGTCCACATACTTTTGGCCATACAGTGTATTTTAAGTTTAAACAAAACGTATTACCTATTCACCTATTACTAATTCAAAATATTATACATCAAAAGATAATTAACCCAAACACATTAATGGCGCTGTTGGGCACAGGGTCAGAGTAAATTCTTTGAAATGCAGCCTATGAACACTCAACACAAACTGGGCAGTGGAGGAGCCTATGTCTTGAAATGTTGAAATACTCGATCGAAGCTTGAACAAAAAGCTTTTTAAGGTCTGACTGGCATTTCTGTAGTACTTTGAGTTTAACTAAAGAATGCATTCTGATCTTAGAAAAAAAAGGTTCATCTTCTTAGTTTCTTCATTATTCCAGGTGACATAATTATTTCAAAATGTCACATTATTTTCACTTTGATAAATTTTGGGACCAATGCGCAATTTTAAAGCTCAAATTTTTAAATAATTAAATAGATCAGACAGACAGATAGATAGATAAACAATAAAAAAGGTTATAAATAAAAAGGTTACATCTAGCACCTTTTAGGTGCATGCAAGCTTAATGGTCCTATGAAGAGCCTTACAGCAGAGAGTTTCCCCTTCCCAAAAGACTTCAAACAGAAACCCTTTAAAACCTAGAACTCCAACCATCTCTAAACCACCCATTGACGGTTCACCCATGAGGAACCCATTTTCTAAGAGTACACATTTAGAAAATTTAAGACTCGCAAGGGTTATACATTAAGAAACCTTTAAAGAACCCTACAACATATGCTTCCATATTAGAAAAGGCTCCTAGTAGAACTGTTTATGTAGCAAAGTCTTAATTATTCAATTTCTAAGAGTATACTTTCATTTCCCACCATTTTTTTCTGTCCTGTTTATCAAGGATATTTTTTGTCTTTGTCTTTTTTTTAACTAATAAGCACTGTATGTTTGTGTGTTTGTAGTTGGATGTACTTTCAGGGAAATAAAATCCATAAAAATATTTGAAAACACTAAGTACAGATCTCTTTTAGAAATCTGTACTGTGTTCAGTCAGGATGAACTTTCAATCTTATATCACTTAAGAATGTTGGAATCCTGTTTGAGAGGTACAGTAGACAGAATGCTATTAGTTTTTCATAACTGAGGAAGTGTGTACTCTAAGGCATTTTAGAAAGGCTCAGTTGAGGAAAGGAGGGTCAATTTTAGCTAAATAGTGTGCTATATTAAGTTTCATAAACCAATATCCTGTCTTCTTCTCATAAGAAACGAAATCAATGTGAGGGCACATATTGATTCCCGCTCCCTTTTAGCAGTGAAAATTAAATTTCATTCCATTTTCACTCAGCTGAAAGCTGATGTCCTCAAGACATGTGGGTCAGATTCAGTTTCTGACCCTAAGTTATGCCATTATATGTAGTTTACCTTACTTCCTGTTCTGCTTTATACTGCCAGGTGACAGTTTGTGTAAATGCCTTTAGATAGGATGCTGATATACAGTGACATCATGAGTTATGTAAGGAATGAAACATCTGTAAGGAAGAAAAACATCTGTTTTAGGAAAATAATTAATGACAGGGAGTTGTGATGTGTGACGCAGAGTTACTGATACCATCCGGAAGTTGATTATTTTCCAATAACAGTACATCCTGAAGTGTTTTATTTCTTTTATACCACACGATTTTTATTTATTAAAGAATGACACATTGTACGTTTTATATGTTTATCATTATATTTAATGTTGTGGAATGTCCACAGAACAAGTTGGTTCCTGTCATTACTTACAGTATAACAGTTATAAATAGTCATTCCCTCATCAGCTTCTCTTTTTTTCTCTTTCTTGAAGTTAATAAGACAAAAAAAAAAAAAAAAAATCCTGAAGATCTTTGGGTGTCGTAAAACTGACAACGTTACCACTGACTGTTACATACAATGCTCTGACACTGGAGACTCCTTCCATAAATATGAAATAAATGTTCCATCACAATCATTATAATCAATGATCATATCAATAATTACACACACTTTTAATCCATGTATGTGAAGTCCCTGTGTACATTGTTACTATCCAAATAACAAAGTACTATAATGAGCACATTAATATAAACCTGTTATTTGTCTTGCAACCAAACTACTACCAGAGCTGCTAAGCAAACTAATCAACACCCTCTGACCAATCAGAATGGTGAAAGAAAAACCTTGCTCCTGCATGTTATAAACATACTTGCAACCTAACGCCTCTGTTTATTCCAGAAACTGAATGCAATGTAGAGATAGCTTTCATATTATACTGTACAATGGCTCTGTGGCAGAAATATCTCCCATCTCATGTCATAATTCTTCTTTTTATTATTATGATCTACACATAACATATAACCAACTAAATTTCCTTTCAGATATGAAGGATTTGTCGAAGAACAAAAGGTTAATGAAAGGTCTATGCAGGTTACATATCACTGAATTGTCTACTAATATTGAATCGAAGCAAAACCAGTCATCTGGGAGTTATCATTGACACCACTGATTTGACTACTAGATCACATGCATAAGTGGCCAAGCCATGACTTTGACTATTAGATGAAGAGGCTGAGAGGGCCGAGTGCAGAGTGTGTGGTGACTCAGGAACTCAGGGAACTTAAGACTTAAGCAGAACTGAGACCGTCAGAAACGACCAATAAGAAAAACAAAAGCATCAAGCAGGAGAATAAAGAGAAGATCTATGACCTGTTCTCCAGTAGTATCAATCAATAAGAGAACTTTTGTCCATCTATGTTAAGCTTACTGTAACACCAGAGACTCAGGAGACGGCTAAGGCTCCAAGTGCTTGGAGGTTTTAATCAAACGTTACACACAGTGCAAACCTAAGGCTGAAGAACAGGAAGAGGGACAGAACACAGAATATCCATGATACTATCAAGGCCAGTGGAAAATAAGAAGAGCAACCAAAATACCAGAGCAAAGATCAGTGCACAGAATTATCAGTCAGAAAACAACGGCTCAGAACTTACACGTTAAAAAGTATGAGCAAGACACTGCAACGTGATTGTGAACTTGATTGTCCTCATCTAGTTCATAAACAAGAAGTGATATCAGAACAGGACATGATCATGAAACAGGAAGTGGCAATTAGTACTCAGGGGAGGGGGCCCTCTGCTGGCATGGATGTTTCATGACACAAGCCGATGTTACACCAGCTTTACATTGTATGAGTTTTGCCAGATTTTGCTGTTGCGGAAAAATATTGCTCATCAAAAAGAGTTCTTTGGTTGTAAGTTGGGATCTTAGCAAGCATCATGTGAAAATCTCACTTGCAGGCAATTTAATGCCATTAAGACCAAAGACAGACAATAACAATAAGTTCTGTCAGATATTTTCTCAGAGTGTGCATTTGGATTATGCAAAACTCACAGGGCGGGTACAAGTATGGTACTGGCAATGGCGAAGCGTAAAAAAAGTGCTATTAGGTATGTAGCCAGCTAATTAGAAAGCAAAAACATCGAGTTTGTTTATCATTATGACAACGTGAAATTATTTCATGCTTCCTAGCTAAGTAGCTACAAAAACTTGCTGCATTGCTGTACGAGATCCCGGATCGCACTTATCGATGACATAAGCAAAACTTAGTAATTTTCGTTAATCACAGGTCTATCCTTAGTGGATCTTCATCATATAATCTGACATGAAGAACGCATTATCACACAGTCTGTTATAGAATGTTACCAGGACCATCTCACACAGTGTGGCAAAAGCTGTAATCACACAGTCTACAGCCAGGTTTACTCACCAGTGGCTCGGCCATGACAAGCCGGATCTTGCGCTCAGAAAGTGTGGCGAAGTTGGCAAACAGGCTCTTGAGGACATACTCGCCAGGGCGGCTCTCGGGGTCCACGTTGATGGACATCATGGTCCCGGGGCCCTTCTCGCTTTGAGAGTGGTACACAGGAACCACAGGAGGCTTGTTGTATCCAGGAGAGGCTGCCAAACATAACACACAAATACACGTTAACAAACATTTGGCTCGGAAACCTGAAAAATTAAATGTCAATACTGAGATGCTTCCTCTTTCTGTTTTTTTTTTTTTTTTTTTTACTCAAAAGACACAATACCCCATGTGCTACACAGGGAAAAAAAGAAAATTAAAGAACACAAACTTTTCCTCAAGCCAGTGTGTCAGACATGAAGTCATTTCCCATGTTCTCTGTCTCTCTAACAAACACGCCTGAGCGCATGGGCCGCTCTTATCTCAGCGCAGACAAACGGAAGTAAAACGCCCAGACTCACAGATGCTGTTCACATTCCTCCACTGAAATGTGACATCATTACCGTGTAAGGCAAAAAAATTGCCTAAGATTGAGACAAGGCAAGGCAAGGATGAACTCCAAGATAAGTTAAATGTACACTTTAAAACTGGGATCTAGACTCTGATTCTGCATTTCCATGTTAATTTCACTCCAATCTGTGTGAGAAATAGAGCTTATTCAGAACTCTGCCTTTTGAATACAGTACGTTTATATCAGTGATTACAGAGACAAAGTTTTGCCAGTATATGGTGCTCAATGCCAAGCGACATATAAGTAAAGAATAAACCACAACATGACATGCTGTTATAGAATCGACATTTATATATTGTTTTAATTAATTAAAGAATGACACCTCATGCTTTTTATCCTTTGATAGTTACATATAATGCTGTGGAACAAAACAAGTTAGCTCCTGTTATCACTTATGTTAGTAGCTATAAAGAGTCATTCCCTCACCAGCCTCTCTTTTTTTTCTTTCTCAGAGACAAAAAATGCAGCTTGAGAAACTGCGTAACCCTCCGTCCTGAAGACTTTCCCGTGTCAGAAAACGTAAGGTTAAACTGTTACATCTGACTGTTAGAAAGCACCGACCTTGCAGACTCCTTCCAAAAATGCTAAACAAACTCCTCCTCACAGAAAAATCTGTGAAGTTGTAAGTTGTTTCTCTCTAAGCAGAAATGATAGATTAGAACAAGCACATGAATATAAACCTGTGATTTGCCTTGCAGCTGAAACTAAAGTAAGAGCTGCTGTTATAGAAAATTAATCAATACCTTTTGACTAATCAGTTTTGAGCATTCAGTACAACTGTTGTATAACTACAGTTCAATGTAAAATATTATAGGAAATTCAAAGAAAACTACGGGGAATTTTTGTAGTTTTTAAGCTAGTTATTAAGGAAGATTCACTATCATTTACTATTTTTTTAATTAAGATACATTATCATTTTGTTATGACAAAAAAAAACACACCTTCACTTCACTAGCGAACACCTAAGATATGTATTCTTACATGTCTTTTTTTTTCACTTACACACACAGAAGCTACTGTACAGCAGAGGTGTTAAAGGAGGGAAACAAGCCAAAACACTCACCTAGTTAGAGCACACGGAGAGGTTAGAGCTGAACAACAAACATACAAACCTTTAAAACAGACTCCCTTTCTCTGCATCTCAGAATTTCTCTCAGAATTCGCAATCTCACCCACATCCCATTTTTAAATACGATATATATAAGGTAATATATAGTATAAAGTATATACATATATATGAACTACCACATACAGAGTAAACCTCTCTCTCTGTCTCTCTCTCTCTCTCTCTCTCTCTCTCTACACACATACCCAGGCCCTTGATGAAGCTGACCATGCTGGCTTTGCTCCAGCACATGGCTGTTCCGTCCATAGTGGGACACCGGTGTACCGTATCCATTCTTGCTAATTTTCACATCACACGTCGTTATCAGCCGTTCCTACTGCATCTCTGGCTTGTTGCGTTCCCACACACAGCCTCCATCTCTATCCGTGCCCTCAGCAGATCTCCAGTCAATCCGGGATGCACGGCACCGTGTTTTCGAGTGCGCTTGTTGCTGGACGTCTCTGTTCAGACGTGTGATCAGTTTGTGGCTCATGAGACTGAAGGTCAGGTTGGAATTTTAAGCTGGGGGCCCGGGCATGTGTGGAGGACTGACACGCTGCAGTGGCATAGCTGCTTGGCTATATTTATCCCTGAGTACACACTATACTGAGAGATCAACCCACCCACACCACCAGTGTAAACACCTCCCAATAACACACAAGCACATACACACACACAAACACAGTTTAGCTCCTGACAGGCTACAGTCAACCTTTTTAAACTTTTTTTTCAGAAATTGCTGATGAATACAGCCAAAATGAAACAACTACATGCTTACAAAAGTAAAAAAAACAAGCTAGATGTGAAAATGTACAACTAATTTTATAAGATACCTAAGGTTCTGTACTAGTGAGAAGTAGATTTTAAGTTAAAACCCTAGGACTGTCAAAAGGTAAGCCCCTGAACCCATTTAATCCCATATCTTCCCCAGATATATGGGTACATGAATTAAAGACTAAAGACTCAGTAACAGTTCCCTTACCTGATATTATTTTACACATTATTTAACATGAACAAACCATGAACTTCAACATTAATGTACCATCAATGAAATGAAGTAATTTGTACACTTGTATTAATTGATTTGTAAGGAATAAAATATGACAGGGCTGTTATATGAAAATAATGCATGACAGAGAAGAACAACACATCCCAAAGAGTTCTTTTGGCCTTATAAGATTGCAATTTTATATTTATTAAAGAACAACGTCATGCTTCTTAACGTTTTAATACTTATGTTTAATGTTGCGGAACACCAGTGAGACAACGTTATCACAGCTATAAATAGTCATTACCTCATCAGCCTTTCTTTTTTTTCTCTCTCTTAAAGTCAATAAGACAAAAAGCTACAGCTTGTCATGTTACTGAGAAGCCACGCAGCACAAACTCCTCTGTCCTGAAGACTTCCCCATGGTGGAAATCTTACTGACTGTTACAAAGTGCTGACACTGGAGGCTCCTTCCATGTTAAATAAACATCTCCTTACACAAAGATTCACCTTAGCGATGATTATACATTTTTTTTTTAAATAAAAAAAAGGTTTTCTTAATTCATTTATTATTAGGCTTACATTATGTGGAAGGTCTGCCAAACAAGTCACTGTGAATGAGCTGTTGCTATAGTAACAACAATGTTTCAGAATGAGTGTTTAATATTATATTATATTTAATGAGTAATTAATATTATAAACCTGTGCTTTGACCTACAGCCAGAACTACTGTCAGAGCTATTGCTATAGAACCCATGCCTTCATATATGAGAAGTCAGCAGTGCTGTGGTGTAATTTTAAATAAAAAAACAAATAATCAAAATAAGGAACACCTCCATTTACCAATGTTCAGACCATCAGTGAGTAAAATGAATACACAAAGACCCACACGAACAACACCTTATTGAACAGGGTTGTGGTTGTTGCTTGGCAAAATTCAGAACTTAGACTGAAAAAAGTTCCAGTATTTCAACCTTCCACACTGTAGTTTAAATTTTGTTAATTTATGTGGATTTATTTTTATTCATGGATTAAAAAAAGCAGTCAATGCACATGCATTTCATTAACATTTAAATAAGCATCAAATAATACACAAGTTATCGAACGTTTTTACTCACTTAACAGTGTTTTATTAATGCTAAAGTTTTGTACGTTCATGTTAATTAATGCAGTAAATAATGTTGCTTTAGGGAACCTTAATGCAAAGCTTTACCATTTAATCCTTAGTCACAACTGTAAGAAGTTATTATTCCATATACAGTATTGTACCATTATATCATAGGTTGCATCAGTTGAGGTAATTGTGTTTTACACCATACAGTAACTGCAATTTAGCCAAATATGTCCTTCTGAGTGACTTTCATAGTTATGATTGTTCATATGTTTCTATTTCCTGTGAGGATGACCTAAAAGTGCCAGTACTTATCAATATTATTAAAATATCAATAATTATTATACATAAAAAAAATAGTACATTTAACTCCCGTAACTAGAATGATGATAAATTGTCAGGTGCATGTCTGAAGTAAGTGTGTGTGTGTGTGTGTGTGTGTGTGTGTGCGTGTGTGCGCGTGATGAATCCAGCTCGAGACACTACGTGCAACTTTGCAAACAAGACGCTGACTCAGACAGAGCACATTACATCATCGCTCAGCAGAAGAGACTCTCAGAACAGTGCTGCTCCCCGTGGAACAGTCCGCAGACACCCACTGAAGCCTGTGCTTCAATTACTGTCTGTTAGGAATTTGTGTACTCGCTGTTTTATTGGGATGAAAGATTAACGCTCATTGGACTACAGGCTTTTAACGCATCATTTTGAGTCCCGCCTCTGGACGCACGGTTTCTCTTTATGACAATTAGTAGACCTCTCAAATGGGCGTAACCTCATAACCAGCTGTCAGTCAATAAATCGGGAATGAACATGACTGACATGTCAAACTTAAACATATCCATGCCAGTCCGAATTGCTCGGAGCCTGCAGTTAGTGTAATTTGTAAATATCATAAATAAACTGTAAGTAAGTTCTGGTTGATTATATGCATTCGTTTCTGAAATTTGATGTTTATAAGTCTAGCTAGTTGTCACTTCCTTCTTCAGTTAGCAGCATAGCTGCTTTCTGGGACGAAATGGCTGGCACAGCTAATACTGACCTGATTTTAGAAAAGGCTTTAGATGCTCATACTTATGAGGAGAGACTGAAAATTAAACAAGATGGCAGACCAATGCCCAAGATTTTAATTCAAAAGTCAGGGTCCGTGCAAAACAGGTCCGTATAGCTGTCTTGGTAAAACTGGAGTAAAATTGATTGGCTGTGTTTATTATTACTATTACTCTAAAACCCTGTGAATGAGCGACAACACGTTAGAACGAGTGCATTAATATAAACCTATCTTACATGTTACATAAGAAATGCACACACAAACACACACACACACACACAGCTGTGCTTTACTCACATGCTTCAGTGTCAAAAACAAAAAAGATACGAAAAAGAAAAACATTAAAAAAAAAAAATTCTGTATTAGTGACCAGAATGTTGAGTAAGTAAGAGTAAGTAAGTAAGAGTTCAAATCCCAGGACTGTCAGAAAAAGCAAGGCCCATAATTCATTCAAACCCAGATGTTTCCCAGATATTTGTCTACACAAAAAGTTGTTTTAGAAACGGGAAAATATAAAAATAAAATATAAGTCTACACACACACAGACTTATTAATTAAGCTAATTAATGATATGCCTAAACCTGAACCTAGCCTAACCTTTTGGCTCTTTTATTTTATTTATTTATTTATTGATTTTTAACAAAGCTGCAGTTTTTATAAAAATTTTTTTTTTAAAAAGTTCCTTCAAGGCTAAAACTGTCAGATATTCCTATCCTTGTGGGGACATTTGTTTCCAATGAAGATATAAAAACATGTCCCCAAACACACAGACATAGGCTCATACTGTATATGCATCCACATAATTATCCAAACTTCCTGCTTCAGCTTCAGCATGGGAAGAATTTTCCTTCAAACCGAACCTTCTACTGTAAATAATGTAGGATGTTATTTAACAGTTAACTCTATAAACGGCCCTTTGGGAAACTCTGCATAATTATGAATAAATGGGAACTCAAAATCCCCCTCCATTCTCAGATGCTTATCAGCTCAACACATTTAAAGCAACCTCACAGCCCACACATTTGTTATTTCAGACTCAGGACTACTGATGTTCTCGTAGCATGGAGTGGATCATGAGCGAGTTATCCCGCAAAAAGTTACGTGGTTCACATGATATCACAGTACATAGCTGAAGTGTATTCTGTGCGTTACATAAGAAGAACATGAATCTAGGGCTATGGTCATATTACCAAACTGAAGTGACAAAAATCATAGTTTATGCCTTACTGAGAAGTGGTCATGTGACATGAAGGAAAACCGCCAAATCAGAATTCATGTGGCTTTGTGGTGTACGCACATGCCATCGTCATCATCCAGCATCAGCAATGCAGCAAATCAACAACAGTGGACAGCAACAGCAGTGAATATGTTCAATGGAAGGATGGAGAAATTGGTGATTTCCAGGAAACCTGGAAGAACTCTACTAAAACAGGGTAGTGTAATGAAATAATTGTCTAAGAAGTCAACGTGTGAATGCGGGACATTTCAGGGGACGAGTGCTTTCTCATTAAAGACAAATATAGGCAGAGGTAAGCAAAAAGTACTGAGAAATTATACTTAGGTGAAAGTATAGATAATGTGTCAAAATATTACTCAGGTAAAAGCAGAAGAATCCAGCCAAAAATGTACTCAAGCGAAAGTCAAAAAGTTGCTCAAGTATTAAAAAGTAAATAAGTAAATATTTTTAACTCCTGAAATTACGTAGGTTACAGCACTGACATGACTGAATTGACACAATTCTTTTTTCCACATTGATGTATTTGATTGGATGCTTTAAACTGTAAATGAAATGCACTAGAGCCCATGTTACTCATGTATAGCATCCACTCATTGGGTGTATGAGAGAAGAAGAGATTTGTAATGTACTTTGAAGGTCTAAATAAGAATGTAAGGAGTAAAAGGTCTTGGAACTGTAATTAAGTAAGAGAACAAGTATTCAATTTCCAAAATACTCAAGAAAAGTATAAATGGGGCAAAATAATACTTAAGTACAATAACAAAGTACCATTACTCAAGTATTTTCCACTCCTGGATAGGGGTCACCTGTGATTGTGAATGTGAACTATCAAGATAGCCATATCCAATCTGAGCTAAAAATCAAAATTGTGCAATGTGAAGCATGTAATGTGAAAATAGCATTAATTTCTGAATGTGTGGGAAGAAGTTGTACGTTTTGGAAAACAGGGTTGTACACTCATTTTTCCTTTACCTAGAAAAGTGCATATATTGTACCTTTAACCTAAAGTGAATTATATAATATCTTAAATTATCATTAAAGGTACACTGTATCCACAGTTTTGGTGAAAGATTCATATAAAAGGTACAAAAGGTAAGAGATAAGGCTACTTCATCACTGCAACTTTACACTGTGTATGTGTGCATATGTGTGTGTGTGTGTGTGTGTGTGTGTGTGTATGATGTGATGAATGACTGATGAGACCTCTATGGAATAAAACCTGAACAATCACCATCTGCTAGTGAAAGCCAGATGTCCTTCACAGAACAAGACTGACAACCGGATCATGAACACAAGAGTCTCTTTTTTCACAACGTCCCTGAGAATCTAGGAACCTGGTAACAGAATCAGGTGATATTGAAGAGTTGAGCTGTTGCTGAAAACAGCCAGATGAGTTATGGACATGAAAAAAAAATATGACATGTCACTGCCTTAGCACAGTGAGAACACCAAAGCACTGAACCTGTAGATAGATAACAGCTAATTCTACAGCAGCAGGAAGTAAATATTGTCTTTAAAGTCAGAAACCAACAAAGAGGAAAAAGGTTGACAGAGAAATAGAACTTCTTTATTTTTTTTAAATCACGTGACAGTGGTGGAGATTACTATCATCTACTATTAATATTGTTATAGCTATTGTTTTACTTATCACAGTTGTAAGACTAAATGATTGGTCACATGAAAGAATCTAAAACTCAAAAACTATATAACAAGTATAAATAATGTTAACTTGAATCTAACTGCAATTCTAATGAAACCAGAAAGTGCTGTTGATATGAGACATAGTGTTTCAAATTTGCCCTATTGTTCATATAGTTAACTCGGAAATTCTTTAACTCTGAAAAGGTTCCGTGGGTGCAAAGATTTTGAGAACACCTGGCTTAAAGAGTTAATTGCATTGTCCCTCTGGACCCTAGACCCCTTTCATATACTAAACATGACTTGCTAAATCCCTTCATGTGAGTAGATGTCAATTTGCCAAATGTCCAAAATATGATCTGACCTTCTAAAACTAATTAAAAAAAACCACAGTTTAAACTGTTATGTTTACTGAATTCGTGGTTAAAATCAACTGAAGTCATTCATGTTCATTTCAAAGCCATCAGAAACTTTTTCATCATGTAATACAGGGAAACCTACAAGGGTGGGAACTGGAAAAAAACAATAATTCTACTTCTAGTTATCGCAGGTGGAAAAACATAGCCACATCTTAAAGTCTGATCTTTTGGATTTTCCACTGAGTCGGGGGAAAACCAAAACAACACAGGAACATTAAGGAGCTTGTTCTTTTTTATGGGTCATCTTCAGATAGCATCAGGAAAAAAAAGCTCAGCAAGTTTCACATGAACACGACTCCTGCCTCCCAACTGAACATCCTCTACTGTCAATTGGAGGAGAAAAGGGAGCTCCTAGAGAGCAGGAGCTATGTGATTAACAGCCTTTTCTGTAATATCTTTTACATAAAACACAAAATATGTAATGTGCATCAGTTAAGTTTACCCATATCCAGCTTCCTAGCTTCCTCTAGCTGCCTCCATTAAGTTTGTCAACTAGGGATGTAACCGAATACAAATACATTATTGAGAACGAACAGATAATGTGGTCTATACAGATACAAATATTCACCCAAAGGTGAACAGAAAATCTAGCTGAGACTAGAGGTGTGTATCAGGACTGGGATTCTGCAGAATGGCAACAGGAAAGTCACGTGAATGTTTTTTCCTTTCATTTGTGAGCGAGAGAACCATCAGATATTAAACCTGTGGGACTTACAGCATTCATTCATCCTTAGTACCTGCCTGGTCACAGTTGCTGTGACTTAAATTAGGCTCCTAGATTTTTTTTTTTATAATTTGGGAAACAGAACAAACTAAATTTTTTTTAGATATTGCACACAGATTTAAAAAAACTAACACCTGTACAAGCGGAGTAAAAAAAAAAGTCCTCCATATCAATTATGAACTCGAATAATGTAGCTGAAGCTAAGGAACTTCAGAGCCAGAATTAACACCATGCTGACAGTGCTTGTGTTTCTACCTCTGGGCTTTTTTCAGCGTTTTCCAGTTTTTCTGGGGTTTAAATAATCAAATAGTTAAAATTAAATAATTAAATAATAATTAAATAATTAAATAGCTAAAATACCGATTATGTAAAAAATACAAATATGAATATCTGGGGCATTAAACAGATACAGGTACAGAAACTGGCACTGTGTAACACCCCTATAGTTTACAAAGCCAAACAATGACCAGTCCCATCTAACTTAAAGCCACAAGTACAGTTTGGCCTGACCCACCAACTTAAAATGCCTTTTTTGGTACTCAAGTGGCCGAGTTCGACAATGTTTCTGGAAGTGCAGAGTAGCCAGTGTTAGTGCAGCATGACATGGAGTAGGTTGTTTTATGTTCTAAGCATGAGTTATCCTGAAACTGTCCAGACTACAGATCTAAATATAGACATTAAGTTAGAGAACCAATTTATTTTTTTTTTCTTGGAAGGACAAGGACTGAGACTGTTGTGGCATTCATGTAATGAAATGCGCATTCCCTGGCTGTCCCTTATTGTCTTTAAATTCAGACTGAAGATGTTTCAGTAAGCACCTCAATCATGAATCTAAACATGCATTATGTAATGTAATAAAAAGGTGGTATATTTACAGTATGTCTCAAACTCCTGTTTTAGGTAGTGCCTTAGCTGTTTTTAGAGGCTGGTCTATTTGCTAGGAGTGGGAATCTTTGCATTTCGCAATTTGATTAAATTTCAATTTTATGGTCCCATAATATGATTATAATTTGGTTTTTATACATCTCAATTTTGGATTTTCATAGTCTTCAGTATAATCACTATCTGTGTTAAAACCATAATATCAACACTTTCATCCATCTTAATCTATATCGATTATGACTGTCAGAAATAAATTCATAGTTCTAATACTTCTTAGAATTTTCTAAGAATTTGCAAATATAATTTGCATATTTGAAGACAAAAACTCCACATTTGAATGTTTCAAATATTATGGTCTACCATTAAAACCAACCTCTACCAAGCACAAGTTCAAATAAATGTGTTTACTGAACTTTTCTACTACATTTAGATAAAGAGCTGTGAATAAATGCAGGTCATTTTAATTAATAAAGTATGCAGGAGCATATGTAAAAGTCAGTTACAATTTGCTCCTCAGTGCAAAGAGAAATACATGATGCGTTGCACAATCGATTAGTTGTTGTTGTTCCATATCTATTACCTGAACAAGCAATTTTTTTTTTAAGCAGACAACAAGGCACTTCTGCAAGTTAGTCTGGATAAGAGCTTCTGCCAAATGTCATAAATGTAAATGCATTACGGAAGTGCTTATAAAAACAAGAAGCACGCATCTCCATCGGATAATCAAAGGAGTAAGCTCAGAGGACACAGTGATAAATCAAACCATCCCTAATCATATTAGCTGCTAAATGCAACGTGAGATAAAATCTAAAAATCTCTCGAATCTAAGCAGAAGTGACACGAATCCAGCAACAAGAACAACAACAACAACACATCCCTTTGCACAGAGTGGTGAAGTTACTCACTGCTGCTCCAGGACTTTAGCAGAGACTTGATGCTGATTTCAAAGAACCCCGAGTCCTGCTGGCTGGCCATGGCGTGTTTGGCTGTCCCGTGAAGACTCGGCACTCTTTTCATGCTCTGCTTTGTGTGTATGTGTATGTATTTGCGCCCCTGCCTGCTGTAGCCAGGCCGTGAGTAGGCAGGTGGTGTACGCTGCTCTCACTGCCTGAAAGTGATGCGATAAAACAATGCTGCTGCTGGCTAGAATACACACCGCTCCAGCTCTCCCCTTCCTCCTTTCCCTCCCTCTTTCTCTTTCTCTTTGTCTCTCTCTCTCTCAGAGGCAGGTTGGTTTTAAATGCCCTTGCTGGATCAGACTCTGCTTGGAGACCGGGAATGCAGGGAGGAGAAATCCTCTTAGCCAGTGTAGCTAATTATAACCTCTGTTCGCATCTCAGAGAGGGGCTCTTACTATCAGAACTGTCCGGCCCAAGACACGTAGCATTCAAGCTGATCATCCAAACCCCGAAGGGAAAAGAACTAATTAATGGTGCTCAGATTTTCAGCCCAATCAGTGAGTTTTCTTAAAAAAAGTCTGTCTTTTGTAACAGCATCATCAGAAATGATCACAACCTAAAGCAAACAAAGTGATGACACACCACAAGGAAAAACTGATTATGCTTTTACGTTGTGGGGGGCATTTATTTTTATCAGCATGATTTGGCATGCCTTAGAGGGAAGAGTCATTGTAAATCAATACAAAGTTCTTCTGATGACCTTTATCCTATGATGAAACATTTCTATCCTGATGCAAGTGGTCTCTTCCAGGATGACTCCGCCCACATCCACAGGGCACAAGGGTTCACTGAATGGTTTGATGAGAATGAAAATGATGTAAATGATAAGCTATGGACTTCACATTGTGAAGTAGCTGTCCCAACACCTTACTAACACACTTTATGTTGGTTTTTCCTTTAATTTGTCACCTGTCTGTATAACATACTGAATGTTATGTATATTTATTTGACCTTTTAATCCAAAGCAAGTGACAAGAGATGCTTAACGAAAGTGTCCCTCTGCCATTCATGGGATTTGAACTCACAACCTTCAGAGATTTGAACTCACTAGTGTGTTAGTAGCGCAGAACTGTAACACCAGAGCATGAGATTCATACATTCATTCATCTTCAGGAACCGTTTCATACTGCAACACCAATCCAATGCAAGACACACTCTCACACTCATTCACACCTAGGGGCAATTTCGTATAGCCAAATCACCTACTGGCACGTCCTGGTGATGGAAGGAACCCTGGGAACCTAAAGGAAGCCCATCCAGACATGGGGAGAACATGAGAAACTCCACACAGAGCTAATGGACCCTGGATTTGTGAAGCAGCAAGACGACCCACTGCACCACAACACATTTCTATAAAGTTAGCTATGATGGGCTTGGGTTGCTTATACTTAATTGCCATGTGGGCTTTGCTCACTGCAAAACTGCACTATTGCTAAGTCATTAACACATGACCACTGTGGATTAGCAGTACACTTGAAAACCATTCTCCAAGGACCGATTTTTTAATGTAAGCATGTTTAATAAGGGATTTTTTTAAACAAATTAAGTGAGTAAAATCTATATCATAAATACAGATTTAAACCCCAGAATCAGACATTACAAATCTGTGTTCTTGTCTTTACACCTGATTAATGGTTATATGGAGGATTGGGAGGACATGGTTGTTTTTATGTTGAATATATTGTAGTTTGTACTGGCTACTATACCCCAGCTAACAGAAGTGACTTTATCAGCACAGTGGTAAATGTAACACTGATTCTTTTAATATGACCTGTTGAAGCTTTTAGCGCAGTCAGCAATCTGAACCTTCTCTGGTGCCTCAGTGAGAGATCAGCTGTCTGTCTGTCCTCAAGAATCCCAAACATTTACCACATGCTGCGCTGGCACCGAACTAGCATACCTGTGCTGTCACTCAGGCAAACTTCAATATCTCAGAAAGCGAAAATTCTCATTATGAGGAGAGTGTTTTCACTCACTCACCAATGTCAGGTGGACAATCAAATTGAAATAAAGCCGAACCCAACTCAGAGGACAGATATGGCGTATGATATGGGTATGACTATTTACATTTATATTTATATTTATGGCATTTGGCAGATGCCCTTATCCAGAGCGACTTACAAAAGTGCTTTGAAGTCTATCAAAAATACATTCTGATATTGGCTCACTAGGTCACAAACTAGGAAGACCATCAGTCCAAAACTCTGTTGGGGAGGTAATAGACAAGCACTCAGACAAAACAATATATATATATATATATATATATATATATATATATATATATATATATATATATATATATATATATATATATTTTTTTTTTTTTTTGGTAAGTGCTAACTTAAGTACTTAATTTCCAGTTGCAAGGTGATTACGAGCACCAGTACATATATACTCCAATTTTCATGCTGATCCATAGTATTAAGTGGTAATGGAGTTCACAAAATCTGGATTATATAATCTGATTACAGAAATCAAATAGCTGTAATGAGAATAGGATAAATTTTTTTTAAAAATGTACATGGCAATCAGATTGTGATTATTTTTTTTATAGATTGTAGTTACTGAAAATGAATGAATAAATGAATTTTAACCCTGATATTTTAATAAATGATGGCAATGGGATTGTTAAGATAAAAACACTACATGTTAACTGATAAGACAGTGTTTGGTGTCTAAAGTTTGCTTCTTTACTGGTGCGGGTATGCAGTTCCCTGAGCTACATTAGATTTGTAGTGTTGAAGTGTTTTTACTTTATTTTTTTTTTTTTAATATCTGTACTTTTCTTTCACCTGATACTTCCAACATTTACTCACTACATTGTACAATAAAAATCTCTAATTTCTACTCACTGCATTTCTTAACAATCATAAATTTGTAAAGTCATAAGACAACTTTTTAGCATCAGACGGCTTCAAGGAGTCAACTCGATTTCTCACGTCTAAACTTTAACAGACGTGACAGTGAGAATGAGACGTAATACCCATCACTGTAATCAATCCGTTGCTAAGTACATTAAGTATTTAGAAAGTAAGTTTGTATTGGGACAGCTAACAATGGGTTTTCAGATAGTTTGTATGGTCAGAGTTATCATGCTAGCTAACATTTGAGAGATTAGGAATAAAACTGTTGTTAGTTAGCATTACCTAATGTTTTCCCACGTTCTTTGGTTCCTTGGTGAAAAAAGCACTAATTTACCACCGGTGACTAAAATTGCTTGTAATTTAAGGCAGATACGATACGTTTCTACTGAGTGAATAATTTGTGAAGATTCTGTACTTTACCAGAAGATTTATTTAGATAAATAGTTGCACTTTCACTTAACTGAACTAATATTATTTCCTACTGCAACTATGAACAGATTTTTTGTTCTGTTCTGTAAGGCAACTAATAACAAGGATGAATCAGATTACTGAATCAGTGGGTTTGTAGGTTATTACTCGTCTCCCATCCATCTGTGTACACACACCATGCTGGTCCAGGACACTGCTTTAGTAATCTTATTAGCTTCCTCTTTAGTCAGCTACTTGACCTTCGTTACATAATGCACTGACTTATGTTTATCAGACCAGCTGGCCATTTATGTAGCTGTGAACAGAAGAAAATGACCTACTGGGTTTGGATAAATGGAGATTGTTTATTTGTCTTGAGTATAGTATCATTGGAATCACCTTTTTAATCTGTTACTGTTGATTTATCCAGTAAAATTAGATTTTCTAATTTGAGACTTTCACTTAAGTACAGTAACTTTGACTGAAAAACTGGACTGGCAGTGTATATTCACAAATGTTTATTAGGAAATTTTTAATTGTAGCTTTTTAATATGTTGCTTTAAAACCATGACACTTTTTTGTAGTGAAAAATTTGGTACATAATTTTATGTAATGAAAAATTTGGAGACAGTAGATTAATCCGATCTCTTGAAAATGTCTATAAATTGGAACAGGGCAATGTAATTTTGTTCGATTTCATACAAATAGTAAAATAGAGTAAAATGTATGAAGTCGTGCAACTTTTCAAGTGTGAGACCATGCTCACAATACTGACATTAATGGCAATTTCTCACATACCAATATACATATAAAAACAAATTACTTATGTAATTTATATAAGTAATTATAAGTTTAACTGTTAAACTCACAGCCTCATTCCTTACTGGCATAACTACACAGCTTATTCTGTTTGTTTAACTGCAGTAATTAGATCATCTGAAGTTGTTACTCAGTGATACGAAAAACTGAATAAGAAGTTGATAGGTTAAGTTGTTAAAATAAGTCAATAACGGAAACTCTCAGAATGTTGAGCTCTAAAAAAAAGCAGAATTACACCATAAATGCATAAAAAATCACTAGGAAAAAAAAAAAACATTGTTAGTTTTGGTGTCTCTAGCACCTTACAGTATTATGTGATTGTTGTTTAAAATACCATCATGTCCATACAGTTTTTTTTTAAACAGGCCATGTGATTTCCACTGATTAGAGAGTGGAACTTCAGTATCAGCTGATCATATCACAGGATATATCAGCCAGGCCCTAAAACAGTCACGAGAGAATTACAACATTTTCAAATTATAATTACTTGAAAAAAATTTGCTGGAAGTATCTGAGAGAAACATTGTAGCCTGTAAAGAGGAACACAGTAGTACCAATAATCTGGAAAATGAAAGTTCAAAATCTCTATCCTGGTAACATTTGGGACATACTGGAACTTATTTCCTGACTAAGAGCACTTTCACACCAACTAGTCAAAGGGTTACCAAATATTTTGGACAAATGACCAAAAATGGATAAATAAAATTTCTTTGGCTCAAACCGTTGACATTTTGGTTTCTCCTTGTTAGTTACCATCATGCTTGTAAATCAATATTTTTTCATGTTTCAACATATATTCATGTTCATTTTCTTGCCTTCTGTTGAGTCCGAGTCACTCAAGGGTCTAGCTGAGGTAGATGGACAGTGAAATTTATTCATTTTTATTGCTAAATTAGCATATACACACTTAACTTAAATGTGGCTTCTTCAAATGAATTAAACACATATGCACATGCGATAACACCCTAAAGAGCTATTTCACACTGTAGGCACACACACACACACACACACACACACAAAACAAGCTTCTGTTCAGTTAGTGAAGGCCATGCGATATGTCAACAAGTAGTTAGAGAACATTGGCGTAGGCAGCTCTTAGCTGTCACATTAACAGTTTATTAAAAGCATTTTAGACTGTGGGTGAAGGACAAGAATGTGAAGCATGTTGGATGGATGCATACGTCCCTGTGGTTTATCAGAACTAACTCAACTCCCTTCAAGCACCCCCTTCTCCTCCCCATTCCCGGCACGTTCCACCTCTCCCTCCCTCCCTTCCTCTCTGTCACTCTTTTGGCTTCTATCTCTTCTTTTACTTTCACTTCAGGCTTTTGATTCTTTCCAAATTGCATGCATTGTTTTTTTTCACACACTTCCTCCAACTGTCACTAAGTCAAACATTTCCTCCTTCCCTAAATATGTCTCATCTTCTTCCAAGAATAATGTCAATTTTTTTTAACAAAACAAAAAGCTCACCACAAGAACACCCATACTGTGCCAAATTTGCCCAAATTACTGAGTCCATCTGGATACAAGAGAGCAGTATTAAAGCTGAAACAATGCTGTTTCAAAGCAATTCAATTCAACACCACAAGCTATTAAATAATGTCCACTTTAATTTTTAGTTATTTGATTTGCCTTTCTGGGGAAATCCTGAAAATTTCTGTGAAGAATCCTACAACAGAGAGTTTCCCTTACAGAAAGGCTTCTACTGTATGTAGAACCCCGTTAGCTTCCATTTCAACACTTTCCACGCATCACTAAGTCTGTGGTACTACTCCATAGTTAAGATCTTATGCTTTTTTTCCATTCCCAGGCACAAGACTCATTATGCAGTACCTACATGAAAATAATGCAAAATGTGAGGAGCAGAAGTGTGGATCCATGTGTGTGGCTTCCTGGGAAAACCCTGGAAAATTTTGAAAACTCTGAAAACTACAAACTTTCCAGAACTGAAATATGTTTCTCAATCACAAGTAATGTTCTAGCATTTAAGAGACTAAAAAGAGAAAATGAGAAAGTTGCATAAAGTTTTCATTCCAACTAAGGCACAGTAGCATCATGGACACTTTGACAGTCATTATCTAATTCAGTAATTCCAACTTAGCGACTTTGTCAACTTTTTAGACTCCTTTGGCAATTTAGTTTCAAAAAACAGCCTAGTAAAATTCCTAGCATGTTTTTGAGGAGGAGTTTTTCAGATCACAGCTGCTGGTCATATGAGTTGAGAGGGCAGGTTCGATCAACTCATCACCAGTGGGTAAAGTCTGACTGAGTCGTGCTCGTGTCATTGTTTCCCACCAACCCATCACCAAGTACCATTGTTTCTCAATGGCCAATCACTGATCACCAGTGTTCCCAACAACCAGTCCCTGATCGCCATTGTTTCCCTGTTTCCCAACAACCAATCACTGATCACCAATGTTTCCCAACAACCAACCAACCAATCACTGATCACCATTTTTCCCAACAACCAACCAACCAATCACTGATCACCATTTTTCCCAACAACCAGTCCTTGATCACCATTGTTTCCCAACAATCAATCATTGATCACCATTGTTTCCCAATGACTAATCACTGATCACCATTTTCTCCAACAACCAGTAACTAATCGCTACAGTTTCCAACGTCCAGTCACTAATCGCCATTGTTCCCGACAACCAATCACTGACCACCATTTTCCTCAGCAGTCAATCACAGATCACCACTGTTTGTTCACCTGTACACTTCTTTGTTCTTCATTTTAAGGGGTTACTCCATCCGTAACCATTTCTGCTATGTCTATTTCCCATCTACTCTCTACCATTGCTTCATTTTGCCTTGTGTCCTTGATAAAACTACACTATTTTGTAAATATGTAAATAGTGTGTGGTGCTGTTACCAAAGACCTCTTTCTATAAGAAATAAATTATCTATTATTTTCTATTCTGATAAAACTCTGATGAAAATCTTCCTTCTTCATATAACATGTTTTGATATGCAAAGGACCATCATGATTCAAATAATATACAAATTAGTCTATGACATCATCTGCTGACTTCTAGCATCTGCTTGAGCAAGAATTTGCTACTTTCACCTGAAAAGAGTTGACAACACCAATCTGATTACAAACTGAATTGATTATGGTTGTGTTTCTTTTATTACAGCATACAGCTGTCCCAAAAAAACAAACTGATCAATGTGTGGCATTCACTATGTGAGGAACTCACACTTAACTAGGAAGGTTTTAGCCATCTTTAGGCAGACTAACTGTTTTTACCACCATGTTTGTTAAACTGACAGAAAGATAGCCAAGTGAAAGTAAAAAATAAAATCAAAATAATTCCACATCGTTTCCTGAAGCTGACTTGTCAAAGTAAGTTATAAATCCAATTTTGGTCAAAACCTACTTTTGTTTGCTAGAATTCAGTGAGTGGGTTTTTCCAGACCACCACACAATGAAATTTAGCAGGTTGAATAACAGCAATAATATAAATACTCGCCCACACCTTTGTACATCAGCCATGTCAAAACACACCAATCAATTACAAATGAACTGCTCATGAGAAACTTGATTCAACCCCAACTCTACAGAAGAAATCTAGCACCTTGTACTGCTACTCCTAATGTGTGCGGTGTTTCAGCGACGAGATGTAAAATTCTTGAGCTAACCATTATAAACATGACCATGAGGTAAGGCATTTCACGCCTGCTTGAGAGTAGTAGCTGCAATTTATCGGTGTGGACTCTCCTTAGGAGTGTTCAGGTCTCTCCTAAGCTCAGAAATCCAGCTGAGTCTGTACATCACCTACATGACAGAATGCTGGGCCTCTTTTTGTAGCGCATCTTCTTCAGCTTGCCCCGGAAGTCCTCGGGTAAATTTGCCATCCGGTCCAGCATCATCCTGTCGTGCCATGTGCACGAGTCCGTCTGCTCCGTGTCTGGCATCTCCAGCTGGCACCGTGCCCGCTGTTCTTCAGCCTTTCCTCCACAGGAACATTGACATCTGCTTTACTTTACTTCTGCTGTCTCAGTCCAGCTCTCTCCCTCTCTCTCTCCCTTTCTTTCACTCTCGTACTATAAGTTTCCCGCGGAGAGTTGAGTCTTTATTTTGGCTTGCTGCTCGTGAGAGCATGTGTGTGTGTATGTGTGTGTGTGTCTGTGTGTGTGTATGGGTGTGTGAGGAGATCCAGGCTGGCGCATTTTAACACTCCCTGCACTTGTCAGAGCAGTTCAGCCAGTTACAGAACAGCAGTTCATGGAAATGGGCAGGTGGAGAGAGAGAAAGAGAGAGAGAGTGTGTGTGTGTGTGTGTGTGTGTGTGTGTGCACATGCTATTCACACAGAGAGGAAGTGTGGTGGTCAGCCAGGGTGTGTAATTTGCAAAAACTCCCCTCCTTAAGGCAGCTATCGCAAACAAGCCATTTCCTTAAAACAGTCATTCCCTGCACAAACTAAGCGCTCTGTGTGTTCATGCTTCCGTAGTCTGGAGGTGGAATTGTCAAATAATTCAAGACACGCTTTCTGCTGCACAACCTGTGTACCATGTACAAAATTACACTGTACAATGTTTTTTTAATTTGACTTTCATTCTGAAATCTCTATTTTGTAGTTACACTTATAGTGTCCACTTTATCTGTTTATCTATAGATAATCTTGGTAAAAGTGTGCATTTTAATTGAAACGAAATTTATTTTCTATTTATCAATTTTCACAATTCTTTACTCTTTCAGTCAGTAAAATTGCATTGTTTTAATTTAATATTCAGTACTGCTGTTATACTGCGCAACAGTGAAAACATTTGTCGTTGATCCAATTAAATTTGTTTTGCCTGTCAATCGATTCATGATTCACTTACACGAGTCATGCAAAATAAACAACCTATCTGCCTGTGAATCGATTCCCCAATGTACGTTTAAGTGTGTGCATTTTAATTAAAACACCATTTGAGTTATTAATTAATCCATTCTTTTTGCATCTTTCTGTCAATTAAATTTTTTCTTTTTTGTTTTATTTCAATCAAATAAAGCTGCTGTATTGTATTATCTAATTAATTTTCAGTGTTGAGATTCTGATGATTCACTTACAAGACTCTTTCAAAATGAATGAATCATTTGCAAACATTTGCCTCTGAATCGATTCTCCCAATTCACTGACCAGAGTCTTCTAAACAAACAAATCAGCTGTCTGTCAATCAATCCTCACAATTCATTTACAAGAGTCATTATAAGGAACGAATGATTTGCAAATGATCACTAGCACTGGTAAAAGAGACAGAAAGCTTCCTATGAACGACTCTTGTGTGAATCAATTTCCACTTTCCAGCTGCCCCTTTTAAAAAAATGTCACTAACAGTGTGCATTTTAATCAAAAAACTATTTGTGTTTTTAATATATTTATTTTCAGAATTTTAGTCAATAGAATGATATATTTTAAAGTTTGTCGTGCCTGTGAATGGCTTCTCACGATTTACTTACAAGAGTCATACAAAATGAATGAATCGATTCCAATCATTTTCATTTTCAATTCTCACAATTCAGTTACAAGAATCATTCAAAACGCATGAATCACTTGCAAATGACCCATCACCAGAAAACAGGCTTCGTGGTAGATTTCTGCATGCCTGATTGTTGAGACAGAGACAGAGGGATTCCCGTGAGCGACTCCTGTATAAATCATCTGCCACTTTCCAGCTGCCCTTATAAAAAACGAGACAACAGCAGCCCACGCCTAAATGAGTGAGGTTTTTCCAGGGTTGACACACATCTGCAATACAAACACACAGTGTATACACTTAAAGGCGTTTTCTGTTCTCAAAAGTCTTCTAGCTTTCTAAAGAATAGACATACTGTATGCCAGGAAAACTTTTTGACTGGATGTTCACACCTGAGCACTTTCATTTTTAGCATGCTGTTATTTTCCATTGGATATGGGTGCAACCCCATGACATCCCAAACAACGTTATACAAATTTGCAGCTTACAACATGTGAATAAATGAATAAATCACAATAACTTTTAGGATACCAACAACAAATTTAGGATTTTCATACAAGTGGACAGGTGGAATCACTATGCAGGCATAGTCTTATTTTATTCTATTTTATATAACTCTGAGTGTGTGTGTGTGTGTGTTTGTTGGTGGTCAAACCTGAAATATAGGTCAGCCCTGTCAAACTGCACATTCAGCATATGCCATGCCCCGGTAAAGCACTCTTTATCTAAACGCCAGCCTGGTATCTTAATATAAACATACTGACAATCACACACCCTCACCTGTGTATCTGGAGCACTTAATTGTGAAATCACATACACACAGTGCATACCTTGTAATAAGGTTGGTGTACTATAAACACTCAATATTGAATGTGTGGTAGTTACTTCTGCGTGTTTTTTGTATTTTGTATGTTGTTTAGGGTTGGTAGATCTGTAAAGAAAGAGCTTAACACTGAGATCTTAGCTTGATAAGATTAAGATATACCTTGTCTGAACACAGATATCTTGGAAAGCAGTGCCTCAAAAGGGGGGGAAAAAGGCACATCCTAACTAAATTATCATCAACTATATTATCCATTAAAGTGAGCACTTGATCCAGCATTGGGATGCTGCTGTAAAGCATGATTTTTGTTCCCACTCATGTAACTGCATATGTAACAGTTTGACACTGCACCAGTGGATGCACCATATTTTCAGAAATTACACATCTGTACACGTTAGAAAAGAAAAGTTATGAGATACGACAGCACCCTCTAAAGTTTGTCCTGCTGCAATGCAGTCAGTGCTCCTAAATAACAGAGCAGTAACAAAGCGAAAAACACATCCACACACCTTTATAATACAACACAATAATAACACAGTGTGTGCACTGTGCCCAATCCAAGTACAGAAACATTTCCTCAAAATTTGAACCGATTTATATGCTATAGGTATGTAAAGATATGCTACAGGTATCCCTTAAATCACTATTCAGAAACGTGTGTCAGGTCACTGATGACAGCAGAAATACACAAACTGCTTAACCGATGAACCCAACACTCGGACCAGCGAGAAAATTCAGCAAGCTGTTGCCATGGCGAGGAACATTTGGGTTTGCAAAGGCAGAGCGAGGCCTGGTGAATAATTGATAAGCAGCTATTATTAGTATAAACTCATCTAAAGTTAACTGCCTGCTGGCCTTCATGTCTAACTTCGAAAGGCGAAAAAGGAGGACGATCCTGATCTGCTACGGCAAATGAATCAGCCAAGAGACGCAGTATGAAATCCAGAGGCCTATAAATGATCCAGCTCCATAAGTTGCTCTTAAATCATGTACATATCAGGAGTTGTACAACTGTGGAATGTGTCGGTATACTGGGCACCAGAAAAGCTTATATCAGGGGTATTCAACTAAAACATAAAATTCCTTACTTACACATTCCTTGTTGACATCCTTGAAATATGACTGGTGATTTCTGGCAAAAAGATATTTCAACAAAATGAATCAGAACCTGACCTTTTAAAAATTTGCGTTGTGGTTACTTGTGATTGAGAGACATGAAGAAGAGAAGCATATTTCAATAGAAACTAAAGGTTGTAGTTGTTCAGATCTACAATATATACCCTCCTGGGCAAAAAAATGGGCCAAGCACAAAATGACAAAATATTAAGCTTTTAATGGTTTTAACAACAAATCATTGGTCAGGAAATCAGCAAGAATTAAACAAATAGATAAAGGAAGTTAGTATGGGAGAGCTTTTCCCTTTGAATATTTTAAATGTTTAAGCCTTGTGGCCTTTGATGGGCTGCATCAGCTGTGGAAGATAACCAAATAATGACTAATCTTTTAAGAAAAAAAAAATCCCAGAAGATATTTTTGGAAAATTTTGTACACCCAGACATGTGTTTGTTTGAATTTTACATCTAACATTTTAATCATTATCATGATTTTACCTTTGTGTAAAAGAAGACTATACAAGTGAATTTCCCTGTTTCTAGCTTTTCCCCAAACACATCACTGCAGCAAAAGGAAATGAGTAAATGGTGGCACAGGAGCTCTCAGGAGTGCATTTATTTAATTCTTGCTAATTTTCTGACCAATAATTTCAGACCATTAAAAGCTTAATATCTGCCATTTTGAGCTTGGGACATTTTTTCTTTTTTTTGCCCAGGAATGTATATAGTAGAAAAGGGTTTTCCTGGGCCACCACACATAAAAAAGGTTATGCAGGGAATAAAACACTGGTTAGAGGAAAATCATGAACGATCGGGTGATGTGATGTGGCCCGGTGCAAAGCAGAGTTAGTTACCACCCTGAATATGATTATTTTCCAATATTATTATGCCCCAAAGTGTTTTATCCCTCTTACAACTCAGCAATTTCTCAACAATTACAAATTAAAATTTTTAAAGTACATCATACTTTTAACTGTTATCACTTTAAGGCAGTTATAAACAGTCATTCTGTCACCAGCCTCTCTTTTTCTCTCTCTAGAAGTTAGTAAGACAAAAAATGCAGCTTGTTGCCAAGAAACTGTAAACTCTTTTGTCCTGAAGACTTTCCCATGGCAAAAAAAAGGACTAATTAAAAACTTACGGACAGTTACAAATTGCTAACACTTGAGAATCCTTCCATAACTGCTAAACAAATGTTTCCTTAAAACTTCACCATGTCAATGATTATACCATTATATCATCTTTGTTTATCCATTTATTATTATGTGCAGCATCCACCATACAAGTCCCTGTTACTTGAGTTGTACTATAAAAACATCAGTGTATTAAAATGGGTGCGTTAATATAAACCTGTGATTTGAATTACAGTCAGGACTTCTGTTATGGACAATTAATCAACACCTTCTGCCCAATCAGATTTGAGAATTCAACAGCACTATGGTATATCAGTCTCTAAGATCATCAGCAGAGCAGGCCTCTTCTGTCTCAGATGCCATATGGAGCTCACACCCCTTTTACTGCTTTCCTGTGTGAAAATATCCACCTCCTCCATCTTTTTACACACACACACCTACCTGCCAGAAGTCTGAAGAATGCACGCATGTCTAATCTGTAATAAATGAGCAGTCATAGGAGTCTAATGATGCATTTTGGACCATCAGAAAGAACTCTGTGTTACATTTTATGAACTGTTCTGAAACATTTCATAAAAGAAAGGCAGGGCTAAACCACCTTGTCTTTCAAAGATAAAAAGGCATCAATACATGGCTTAATGTTTTGGCTTCTATTTCTGGATTTAATTCTGGCATCTGGCTTTTGAGGTCAGTTTCCAGTACGTACAATGTTGACGCAAGTTACATATAAATTTCCATATAAACACATGTAATGGCTAGTAAATATTTATAGCCCCAAATGTCAGTTAGGCACTATGACTACATCATACACATTTGTACGTTTCATTTTAAGTCTACTTAAAATGAGGTGACAAGTGTGGCATATGGTTATTATTTCTGAGGTTTTGCTATAATATGCCTTTAGGTATCTCAGGAAAATTTTTAGTCATGTGATTCATCTGACTGCACAACAGAGAATGATGTATTTGTACCTTTTTTTTTGGGCAGTTACACCTGCAATACTTTTAATCTATTACAGGATGAAGAATGAAAAAGACTCAGTTTATATATATATATATATATATATATATATATATATATATATATATATATATATATATATATATATATATATGTCTTATTCGCTGTTAGAACCAAGAGGAACATTCACCCACACCTTGTTTTTTTACTCTCTCACTGAACAAAAACAAACAGTAAAACCAAGAGCTTCACATATGCTGCACAAGCCAGACACAGAAAATAGAAAAGGATGCTTTAAAGTGAGCAAGTCTCTACATTAGGATGCTGCAGCTGTAATGAAATACTAAAAGTGCTCAACAGGTTGCAGCATCACCATCGTATCTTTGCATATAACAGCAATTTTGACAGTATTATAATATATCAAATAAACCTGTGCGCCTGGCATAAATAGGCTAGTAGGGCTAAGCCCCCTTCAAAGATTAAAAAAAAAAAAAAAAATAGAAAAAACGTCAATATATGGTTGGAGTTTTTGGCATCCACATTAATATGGAATTTTTGGACATTTTAGAGATTTTGAGAATAAAGTTGTAATATTTTGAGGAAAAAAAAAAACGTAATATCTGATATTACGAGAAAAACGTCGCAACATAAATAATAAAGTTATGTAATAAGTAAAGTAGTGAAGAAAAAGGATATAATATTAAGAGGAAAAAGTTGTACTATTTCGAGAATAAGTAATAATACTATGACAAAATAGTACAGAGCACTGGTTGTGTGTTAAAATGAGGTAAGCTGAGAATTTGGTTTAAGTTATTGACTTAGGAGAAATAGCAGGCAGTGGTCACCTTCAAGGCTACCGATGGTTACATGTGCATCTACATCAGATATTACGACTGTTTTCTCTAAATACTACAACTTTATTCTCAAAATCTTGCATTTTTATTTTTTAAACAGGAGCCCTAAAATGTTAACATGCAGCAGCACCATCAACAGTTGTGAATAAAATAAAATAAAATAAAATAAAAAATAGACAGAAGGGTATGCATAAGCGAGGCTGAATTCTTTCTAGCCCAGACTGTAGATTCATGCAGCCTATCAGCGACAGCTGTATCAGATAATTACACGGAAAGGAACAGCCCCTAGATTTCATCTCTGTTTGATCTGATATAGTTCAGCGCACTGTGCTGACATCCCTAGCACGCCATCAGCAGTGACTGAAAAGGTGCGCGTGAAATATAGTTGTGGGTGTAATAAACGTGAACAAGGTGGAATATTTACTCTATTATCCTTTTTTTTTTCTTTGGAGGGGAAATTAAACCTAGATAGACTAAGCACACATTGTCCAAGACACAAGTTACACAAATGAACAGATGAAAGAACAGTAAGTCTAATGTTTTATGGTTTGAATGTTTGTTATTTGGAGGAAACGGCATGAACCCAGTAGAGCATCACAGACTTGAAACACTTAAATAAATTAGAAATGATGAATGCTGCTGACTATCTGTCCTCAACTATGTTTGTCCTTAAGTATGTGTTTTTATGTCATAGATGAGACTGTGTGATATAATGAACTGCTCAACTCTAATGTCTTAATTGTGGAGTTAGTAATAGATATTAGAGTTTAGCTCTAACCATCTAATATCACGACCAGCCATCAGTGCTCTGAAACTAGTCCTGAAATCCGAAGGGACGTGGACTGGGGTACTATGTTCCCAGAGCTGAGACTGCTCCCCATCAAAGGGCTAGTGCTTTCTGCTTCACTGATAATGAGGGCTTTCAGAGTAGTCGGGTCCTCATTCTGCACCTGTCCCCAAAACCGTCTGTCCGTCAACAGTTCAAGGAGGAGCCAACATGCATTTCAGCAAATGCAAACGCAGAGTGACTGTTCAGAGGAGGAGATCAAGTCCCATTAGCCAATAGCAGCACAGGGAACCAGGTGCAAAGCCTGTCTTGATCTTAGGCTCTGCTGCCGAGTATCCAGTTACAGCCAGGTGATTATGTTCGTCTTGCATCGGTCATTGATACGCATAACAAGCGCTCATTGTCCATCCATTTTTGGACAGGAAAAGGAAATAAGCCAGACAAACAAAGGAGATTACACCTTTGCACGGATGTCAACCCAACTCAAGTGACATGACGCGCTACAGTTATGTGACCGGGGCTGTGTAACTTTTGTGTGTGTGTCATCATTATAGACTCACACATGAACAGGCCTACGGATTATTTAGAAGCTTTAACTCATGCAGCACCAAGAGATTCAGTGGAAATTTGTGCAGGCGGATGAACACGAAAAATAACACTGCAAAATAAAGGACAGAGGAGGAACACGGTTATGTAAATGCTTGGTATCAGCACTGCTATCAGCCCACACACGCATATTTATAGCGGAGCACTAAACACACATATCTGGTTGCCTGAGAAACAAGAACACCATTTCTGTTGAATAAAGCAATAACTGTTAATACTATGGATTTTTATCATTTTATATAACACACTGAAACTTCACCTCGATCTAGTTTTTGGGTTTCCAATATGTTCCATGTTGATGCTCAACATTTAGTTTCCACATACAACTTTCCATATAAACACATGTAATGACTAGTAAATATTTATAGCCCTAAAGGTCAGTTAGAAGCTACCACTACATCATATACTTGTGTTAATTAAGTATGCTTCATTTTAAGAGTGACTTCTACTGAAGCTTAAATTCTTTCATATAATATGCCTTTATGTAGCTCCTAGGAAACTGAAGTTCAATCTTATAACTTATGTGATTCATCTGAATGCACAGCAGAGAATGATTCATTTGAACCTTTTTTTTTTGGTCAGTTACACCTGCAATACTTTTTAATCTGTTACAGGAAGTGGGCTGCTGTTATGGCCAGTGCTCTGTACCTTCTAAAATAGATAAACGGTGAAATATTAACCAAGTGAGAAAGCTCCTGTTGGCTTTTATAGTGTATACTTGCCTTATTTACGAGGGAAATTCACCTACATCTTGTTCCTTCAACCTCACAAACACTAAAGCAAGAGCTTCACGTACTGTATGCTGCACAAGCCAGACCCAGAAAGGGATGCGTTAAAGTGTGTACCAGACTTGGTGATGCATCTACTGTCTCTATATTTAGGATGCTGCAGCTGTAATGAAATACTGAAAGTGCGCAACAGGTTGCAGCTTCATCATCACGTCACCGCGAACATTTTTTCAGTAATACATGGAATAAACATGAAACCTACCGCAGGAGAAAACGTGCTCTACAGCATCTTCTGGTCTGATGGGTTGGTCCGAGTCCATAGAGCTCGTGCGCGCTTAGAGCTGCGGCTCCGACGCAACTGGGCCATGAGCGCGGCACTGCGCGCCCCCGCCGCGCGCCTCCTCCTCCTCCTCTTCCTCATCCTCCTCCTCTTTCTCATCCTCCTCTATCTCCCACCTGCTACTACACCCTAACTAAATATTATCACTTTATACCCTGAAGGAGGCTTGTCAGTTTATTAGGTATACCATAATGAGTAACAGAAATACCCAGTTTCATAAGAACATAAAAAATACAAACATATAAGTAAAGCAAAAGATTAAAAAGCTACTTTTACTCCGAATTTTCCCCATACACTTTCCTCATCTATTCCTATCAAACTCTTAATAAACTATTCCGTTTATTCTGCCCGTTAAGTCTTGACTGTTCAATGACCCAAACGGCTCTTCAAATCAGTGAGTCGACTCCCTATGTTCACCTCGAAGAGCCGACTCAAAGAGCCGAATCAAAGAGGCGACTAAAAGAGCCGAATCAAAGAACTGACTCGTTCTCAGAGAACACAGCCCTGCTTTTTAAAACCAAAGTCAAGCCAAAAGTATTTATACAGAACAGTTAAAACCTTTCATTGACCCAAGTGCTGTAATTCAAAAGACTAACTATTTCTAAAGATTACTAAGAGAAGGCCAGTAAGTAAAATATAAATCGAAGTAGTAGGAATAACAACAGCAATAATAATAATAATAATAATGATAATAATAATAATAATAATAATAATAAAAATAATGGGGGGCACAGTGGCTTAGTGGCTAGTACTGTTGCCTCAAACTTCCAGGGTTGGGGGTTCGAATCCCACCTCTGCCCTGTGTGCACAGAGCTTGCATGTTCTCTGCGTGCTTCGGGGGTTTCCCCCAGGTACTCCAGTTTCCTCCCCTAGGCCTGTGTTGTAGGCTGACTGGCATTTCAAAATTGTCCATAGTATGTGAATGGGTGTGTGAGTGTGTATGCGATTGTGCCCTGTGAAGTATTGGCACCCCATCCATGTTGTCCCCCGCCTTGTGCCCAGAGTCATCAGGGATAGGGTCCAGGCTCCCCCACGACTGTGTGTAGGATAAGTGTTACAGAGAATAGATGGATGGAATAATAATAATAATGCATAAAATTATTATTAATAGGGAGCTGGGGAAAAGTGGCTTGGCTAAATTATTATAAACTGATAAATAACATAATGTTGAAAGAATATAAAGTTTGAACCTGCCCTTCAGCGTCATCCATGATTTCCTGACATCACTTAACTGATCTTTTTTTTTTTTAAATCTGTACTTACTGATTATGTACACAGTTTATGGTGGTCTAGTTAGTTAGTCATATTTAAGTTGGTTAATCCTTGTTTATAGACAACGAGACATAAAATCCAAACCAGGACTGCTCGCTCTATCCGCAGGAAGAAGAAAGATTTGCACTATTTTCATATTATATCATGTCACATGTACCGAGCCCTTGTCCTGCAGGCTCTACTGCACTGAACAGATTTGTTAATGAACAAAGCAGATTGTATATGAACCTTCAGGGGCCCTAACTAACATCCTCCCAGTGCAGCAGCGCTTTCATCCTTTAATCTGTCCAGCTCCCTCTCCTCCTTCTCTGTGCACTCTGCTCAGACAGTTCAGCTTCCAAAACTTCAGCTTTCATCCTATTATTGACATCAAGACCATTCACTCATCATTTCATAGATCGCTAACCAGCGGAGCCGAGTCTCTGCCGTAACCCAGTGTATCTGCACCGTATATCTGCATTGCATTCTGGAACTTTGAGGTTAACATTTATTGTCTCCACTACATCTATGTTGGATTTCTCATTAATGCGATTAATATGGTCTGGAAAATGGTGAATTATTGTTAAAACTCTTGCTCTTTTGTTGCTAGGAGCTAACCTCTAAATCGGACCATTATGTATTACATTTGAAATCACTGAAATTTTTTCTCTTACTAACTCAGTTGTAATTGTGTTAGCAATGCCCCCCTGTGACGTCAGCGCCGTAGACAACTGCTAACTTCTCACAAGAATAATGAAAATACAGCACCAACCAACAAATTAGCACCAGAACCATTACGCACATCACAAACATTTCAATATAAGCACATTTACTGTGTTTCAAGGTGAACTTTAATAACTATTCTTTTTGTACCTAGAGTCTTAAGAAAGCTACTTGAGATATTACATCCGGTTCATTCCTTGCTATGAATAGTACAATAATTATTTAACCATTAAGGTACAATTCATTTAATTTGCTTTCTCCCTTACTGTACTGTTACCCTGTCCCAGAATCATGTTGCATATTGGGAAAAAAGAGGGTTTTTTGGGAGGTACTAGATAGAACCATTTTTCTAAGTGTATCCCCAAAATATATGAGGGAAATTTCTAGTGCCCATGATATATCTCATACAGGAGAATGCAAGAAACCATGGCAGAATGAAACAATTACAGTCTGTATAGTCTGACTCTTTCTGACAGTTAAGTGACTGGTGTGTTTCCCTGAAGGGGCCTTCATTCCAATCTTCACTACCTGAGTGCAGAGTTCAGACGCTGACTCATTTTTGATGACTAGGGCGATCTCACATTCTTATTTGGATGGCGAACCTGACAGCCAGCGACGGTTTGCTGCCTCAGTAATGATACACCAGAGCCAGATGTGACACATTTATCAATGCAAAATTATCACAGATTCATGAGTTCCAGTGGAAAAAAGGTATCCAAGTATACAGACAAAAAAAAAAAGACTACATGGGAATAAAGATTTGAGTGGTTTGGTTTTGAAAAATTCATAAACATTTTAGTTCTTGTCTTTTTTTTTACTTGTATCTTGTTGCCACCATAATTCATTGTTCCATCAGAGTGATACATGATTTTGTCTGTGATGATAGACTGTGCAGAGAGAGAAAATACACAGAGCTGATGGATCCTGTTGCTAGTTCACCAGTTGTCCTTCCTTGGACCACTTTTGGTAGGTACTGACCACTTCATACTGGGAATACCCCACAAGACCTGCCGTTTTGGAGATGCTTGGACCCAGTCGTCTAGCCATCACAATTTGGCCCTTGTCAAAGTCGCTCAGATCCTTACGCTTGCCCATTTTTCCTGCTTCCAACACATCAACTTCGAGAATTGACTGCTCACTTGCTGCCAAATATATCCCACCCTAGACAGGTGCCATTGTAATGAGATAATCAATGTTATACACTTCACCTGTCAGTGGTTTTAATGTTATTGCTAATCAGTGGGAAGTGGTAACTCACTGGTTAAGCTGTTGGACTCCTGCTCAGAAGGTTGAGAGATTGAATCCCAGCACCGCCAAGCTGCCATTGCTGGGCCCTTGAGCAAAGACATTAACCCTCAACTGCTCAGTTGTATAAATGAGATAATTGTAAGTTGCTCTGGATAAGGGCATATGCCATAAATGTAAATCAAATGCATTTTCTCAGTCACTGTTGATGTGTTATGGATGTCAGTGAGGCAGGATAAATTAAATAACTTAACCTCAGTGCATACAAAATGAAGTGTAATCACCTAACATGACTGTCACTGATAGGCTGCATGAATCTACACTGTGGGCTGGAAAGAAATCAGCCCCAGCCTCTACTTCATACTATTCTATGTATTTTTGCTTATGACCAATTGGTGGTGGTGGTGTTCTTGGTTTTTCAAAAATATAGAAAAAAGAAATTTAAACAATTAGTTAACAGCAAATACAGTAAGCCAATATGGATGCCAAAAACTGATCCTATTTTTTTTTAAATATATTTTAGCCCTGCTAGTCCCTTTATACCAGTGGTCCCCGATGAACCAAGATGCCAATTATTACAGTTTTTTTGTTCTTTCACTGAGATGACGAGTCCTCACTCAGGCTCACTCTAGATAAATCTAATCCCTCATGACCCTGCTGCTATTTATCACTCACTGTTCCTGTCACTATCTCTGTCAGTCAGTAGAAAGGAAACAATACACTAGTTATGAATGTAATTCCAAATAGTACCATGATTCCAAACATCGCTGTGTTCAGTAATAATGTGAGCTAGCATGGAAACACTATAAAGTAATGCTTAGACTTCAAAAAAAAAAAAAAAAAAAAAAAATGAATCATTTTATTTGCTCTGTATGTTTTAAATTTTTAATGTAACAAATACTATATTATTATGTTTCAAAAGCATACTAAAAGCATATTATATGTTACATGTATAAATAAGCAACAAATAAACATACAACATAAAAAAAAACTCATGTAGTTCTACATTCCAAAAATACATTACAGAACTAGGGTGAATTTAAAAAAAAAAAGAAAACAGCTTCAAAGATAGTAAAACAGATTTCTGAAATGTACAGTATACTTTCACGCACTGTACTTTTAAAGAGATTATGGGCATGTTTCAAGTTCTTCAAATTCATAGTAACATCACTAAACGCAACAAATATATCTAAATAAAATCTTTACCATGGGGTACAGGACAGAGGACAGTTGCAGGACACAGGACGCAAATACATACTAAAAGCATATTTATTAGTATTAATCCAGGAATCAGAGCCTGTACACCAGACAGGCATCCATCCCAGTTTAGCAACACAGCAGAGTAACCCATAAACCACCAGCCTTCATCATGACTTCATTACAAACTACTGGTTCTCTGGGATAAAGATCGAAGACCTAAGACTAGAGACAAGACTGAAGTCCACTGCTTTGTAATACAGATTTGCACATGCAGCACATTACAAACTCAAAAGCCAAGCAAGAGGGTTTAAATAGACAAACTAGACCATTATAACAAGCAGCAGGTGAAACTAATTAACAACCTTGGCAACAAGGTAATGAGAACAGGAAACAATGACCATATATGGAAAATGAGGCGTTAAAAAAAGAAGGAGGGACATGGTCAGAATATGATAAGCCAATGAGGGCATAATCAGGGCAGATGTGACAATTTTGCCAAATACATGAATCTTTATTAATTTTGTTCAAATTACGTTTTAAAAATTACAGAAGCCCTGAAATGCAAGCTGTGGAAAAGGTGCTATGTCATCATTTCACAATAGTATTTCAAGATAATACGTTGAAATAATGAGATAAAAACTCTTAATACTGTGTTATTAAGTCAAAATAATGAGTATACTGAAATAATGACATATCAATTAAATCTAACCTGTAACTGTGACTTTGTCAGCATTGTCAGCGTATCAGCTTTATGAACTTCGTCATTTTATGAACACTTAAATAAAGTTATACATTTCATAGGAGCCTTTTCTAATGGCGACGCAATGCTTATGAGAAACTTGTATGAGGTATCGGTAGAAAAAGAGCTTAGCTGCATGTCTTATGGAGTATGCCTTCCATTTAATTACTCAGTAAGATGCTAGTTGCTTGGTAACTAGCATTGTTCAGTACAATGATTGCTGAATCTCTGTAAAACATATTTTGAGTACATGAATATCATGTCTAGTAAAGTTGTGGTCTGTCCTGTAAAAGTCCCATTCTTCGTTCGTGCTGAGGTTACCTCAGGTTTTGTGTACATATCCACTGCTGGCTTTCACTTCTTGGATCAACATAAAGCAGAACCAAACCAAGGTACAGTATCATCACATCTCCAAGCGTCACCTGGGGAACCAAACCTCTTTTCCATCGGTTTATAAACTCACAGGATACTCAGCAGTTCATCTGAAACTGCCATTAAAGTTTAAGATGGAGGTCCGTGGCACGAAGTCACGCGTGCAGTATGGACGTCGTGAGTTTTCTATGTCAATGACTGAGCTGGTCAAGCTCTTCCGTTCCTTTCTGAGGGTGGAGTGTCTTTGCCACTGGCACAGCATCAGCTCCACCTGCTCTCGGAAGAAGCTGGTAGTCAGGGTGTACAGGATGGGGTTCAAGGCACTGTTGATAGGCAGGATGAAGATTACCACCCAAGATGTGATGGTTCCTTAGAGGGAAATGGAGAAAACAGTGAGAAGACAATAGAACAAAAATGCATGTCTCACAAACTGATGAATATAACATAACATGACATAAATGTGTGGCGGTGTGGAGAAATCCAACAGATGTCACTGCCACTGAATTCTGACAAACTAACAAATCTGCTGATATCAGAGTTAAATTTTTTGTAATATTGTATATTTTACATTTGAATCTGTTGCTTTCATATTGCAAGGGTTTTAAGGTGCACCAAACGCTTGTGTTTTTTTGATTGTCAGGACTTTGATGAGGTGTGCTTTAATGGACACTTCCTATTAGCTCTCAATAAGAGTTGGTTTCTCTCTGAAGGGCATACAAGTGCATTTTTATTAGAGAAAAAAAACTGATAACAGCTATTTAAAAGTGTGCCAGTAGTTTAAAGTCATTCATACATGAGCTTATAGCGCTATTTTAGCTGTCTTTATAATATGCCAAAACCCATAAGGTTAGTAAAAAAAATTGGCATTTCTACACACACACTTGAAACATCTTAGTCTAATTTCTATATAAATGACAAAATATTCTTTAGAATTTATTTAAGCAATTTAACCCATTCATGCAGAAAATTATTTGATACAAATGCAGATTATCAAATGCAGATTCTTTAGATGTTAAATATCAAGGTAAATGGACTATCCCTATGTAGGAATACAATGCATCAAAGAGAAATGTAAAAAGAGGTTAAAACATTTGACAAAATTCATGCAGTTTAGGAAATTCTTCAGTTTGAAAATGCTCCCAGCGATCATTAGAGTCTTGCACTGTTCTGTTATAGATTGAAACCTTTGGTCTGTGTAGACTTAGAAAAAAAATTAATTATACTATACTTTATTATACTATACAGCACGATTTAAATAAGGGGCCACAGAGACCACAACATTCCTAGCCTTAAGAAATTAAGATTTAATTACAGGTTACAGATTCAACCAGGAATTACTTGCAACTGTTTCTAATGCAAGGACTATTAGGAGAGCTGGATTACAGCAATCTATTCAACAAACTATAAACAGCATGTTAAGTGTTTAGTCCTAATACCAAAATGAATGCAATCATCTTTGAGGGAAATTTGTGGTGTTTCCTGCATATACCTGGAATCTCCACCTCGAGCAGAGAGAGAATTTTGACCAGGAATATGGGGATCCAGCAGAGGGCATCAGAGAACACGATGAAAAAGAAGCGGTTGGCCACAGCCACGTCCTTGTGCAGCCGGCTGCGCAGCTCTGTGGCATTAATGCCTGTCTTGTAGATGGAGTAAAACATGCTGGAGTAGGAGATGACGATGATGAGGAATGCTACTAGGTTGAGTCCTACACACAACACAGCAGAGGAGAATACATACATTTACATTAGATATATTATTAAGCTGCATATAAGAAGTTCTCCATGTTCTCAGCACTCACCCAGAAATATGCCGATGGAATATACCTTCGCTGTAGGTTTCTCTACACGCTCAGAGTGCAGAGGGAAGCAGACGCCGTTTCGGCCGTAGTAGTTCCCGAAGAGCTCGTCGTTGAGCAGCGGCACAGTGGCAATCGAGATTCCTACGAGCCAGATCACAGCCAAAATGGTGAATGTCTGATTTTTCCCTGGCCTTAGGTGACTCAGTGGGAACACAATAACCAGAAACTTCTCCAGGGTCAGGTAGGTGAGGAGCATGACAGACACCTCGGAGGACAGCATGGCCAGAAAGCCAATGGTGCGACATTCAAGGCTCTCCATCCACACATGGGCATTCTTGTTGTACTCTCCACGGAACTTTACATCGTAGATGCCCACAAAGAAAAGGTAGACGCCCATCAGACAATCTGCACCTGCAGGGAAGGTGTCATGGAAAGAGGAAGTGAAAGCATGATTGCATGAAGATATAAGAACAAACAGATAGAGACTACAGAACAAAACAGTTCTGACTGGATATAACCAAAATGTGGTAATCTAGGGAGGTGACCAGAAAGAAAGTGTATTGTTGATTACGTAAGTCTGTTATACCATGGTGCTCTTATCACATACTCTCGAATGTGACCGGTCAGAAGGTTTTGACTAATTCATATTAATGCGCCTGTTCTAATACATTATCATTTATTTATTAACAAATCATTCACAGGGCCTTGTGTGGCAGACGATTCACACAATCTAAGCCTAATAATAGCAGATTTTAAAATTTTATTTAACAAAGAAAAACATATAATCATCAACCTGGTGAAGTTTTCTGTAAGGAAACGTTTGTTTAGCATTTATGGAAGGAGTTGTCAGCGTCAGTGCTTTGAAATAGTCAGTGCATTTCCAGCCATGGGAAAGTCTTCAGAACAGAGGACCATGACAAACTGTGTGTTTTGTCTTATTAACTTCAAGAGAGAGAAGTATGAAAAGTATGATGTGTTGTTTATTGATAAAATTAAAAATTGTAACTGTTGGCAAATTGCTGTGATATATATGGAATAAAACACTTTGTGACATGCTATTACTGGAACATAATCATTATAATGGTAAGAGTAACCCCACTTTGCATCAGGATGCATCACACCAGCCTGTCACTGATTATTTTCCTATAACAGCATGCCGTGTCATGTTTTATTCCTTACGTGACAAGCCTCCTATAGTAGTAATAACTCAGAGGTGGGGAAGTGTTGCCAGAGATTCGTCACAAGACAGGAAAATACAGAGTTGATTAATGCCGTAGATTAATTTATCTGCTCAAGCTATGCATTGTCCAGGGGCATTGCAAAATATTTACTCCGTAACTGATGTCTAAAGAGGCATATTTCTTCTCAGGAATTCAAAACAGAACAGAAAGTTCTGCTCGTGGAGAATCAATTCAGTAGGAACTAGCTCAGTGCTCTCATAAACCATTGTTAACTAAACAATATGCTGCAAAATAACCCTTCGATATAACATCTCTACTTCTGTATTCTAGAAGATGTGGTGAAAACAGTTGGACTTCTTCCTACATGAATTATCCATTCTTTATGCGATTCAATATTTCAGAATCCTGCCTACTGACAAAAAGGGTGCTAGAGTTAATGGTGCTGGCTTGAAAGCATTGACACCTATTTCCCAAGGGAATGAAGCCAAAGATGAGAAAATAGAGCATGATTCAAGAACATATTGTGATGGAATCTAATGTCTAAAAGAGGATCAGGAGAGCCGACAAGATTACACAAGATTACACAACTTCTGTCACGACATGAGAACTCTCAGGGACTGAATGACAAATCTGGAGAATGTCAACTATAGAGGCATCCTAGGTTATTAAGAAAGACAGATGGAGAGAAAGAGAGAGAGAGAAAATAGATACAGGGAGTGACTGAGGGAATTGTCGGTCTAGCAGGAAATTGTTTGACTCTGGTCCTCATATGTGGAATGAGAGAGAGAACGGTGCAAGGCAATTATTTTAGTGCACCATCTGCACTGCTAAATAACCAATCTTCCTGAATATTAAGGGGTACATTTTCAAAACCATATACAAGGCACTGGGGATGTCAAAGTATTCCTGAGACCACTTGAAAACAGGCTCCTCCAGGACATGTATTCATGAATAACAGGTGTCGTAAATGTAGGGGATCGTAATTGTTGAGGATCTGCATGCTACAAGTAAGAGTGCAGATAGACACCTTTTGTAAGATGGAGTTGATTTGCACCTGTAGTATGCAGAACAGGCTTTTAAAGAAAAGAAAAAGAAGAAAATTACTGCAGTACCTCTCAAAGTGTGTCCATGAAGCATAGGCAGGGGTGATTTTTTTTTTTTAAGTGGTGGAAATCACACCATCACTTTAAATCACCATCATCACATCATCACCCACCATTATCAAAGTTATTACATTCATTATTGAGTTCATATAGTTCTTAGCCAAATCTAAACTGGAATTTAATCTAAACCTCAACAACTAAAAAAAAAGGCTTGCATCCTGTTCATGTGAAGTTCAGGAATAAAAAGCTTGATTGCTCTAGTAAATAGACAAAATATTATTGTACACATAATTGGAATTTATTTTACTGTTAAAGGGGTCCCTGGCTACAAAAAAATTGGAGAACTCATGAATTATTGTGCATAATATATGCAATACACTTATAGACATTTTTATAAATATAAGTACAAATATGTATAAATGTATAATCTTCTCTACTTTTGTCTCGTAACAGTGATTACATTATGGGAGCAACAGCACATTATGGGAGAAGTTTAAAGTGAAGAATTATGTCAAAAACAAACAAATAAACAATATCATATTAAGAGTATAAAATAATCATTTGGTATATTTGTAGAATATTGCTTGTTTTCCTTTTTTCCCTTTTTTTCATCCTTGATCCAGAACACTTAGACTTGTTGTACTCCAATACTCACAACACAAAACTTTGATGCAGATGGCATGCAGGTTGTTCTCTGCACGGATGAGCGTGCGCATGCCAATGACGAAGAGATTCCCAAAGCAGGTGAGGAAGGCCATCACCCACACAGAGACCCGGAGGATTACACTCGCCAGGAGGTCTTCAAAAGACGAGAGGCCATCCGAGTTGGGCTTGCATTTCCGGACATGAGGAGCGTAGGAGCAGTACTGGAATTTCTTAAAGTATCTGTGGAAATGTTAACAGAACAGTTTGCTATTACTAGTGGACCCAAGCAGTGTGATTTTAATATCATTCACTGTTCTAGATGTAAATCTAGATTAAAGCACCGTCAGCACTTATGCACAATGCATTAACCTATCCTACAGGATTATAAGATATTATAAAATGTATCTAAGTATTAATGAGACAATGCTTTTTTACATGAGTGGATGATTTGTTATGTGATGAAAATGAGTGAGCTACATGTAGGAGAGGTTCTTCATTGACTGGAACATGCGGGTCTGGATGTCTGGGATCTCCACTCCTTCCAGGCCCCTGTGGAAGTGAGTAGAGTTTCAGTAGTTATTATCCTTCTCTCACAGGCTTTCAGCAGTACTGAGCTTCGGTGTGTTCTAGGTTGGACAAGCACAGAGTCTGGCCTTCTGTTTAATTTGTTTTTCTTTTATCAGCTCATAGCGCTTGGTCTGGAATGGTACAAAACCTCATTTCAGTACACACATTGGGGCACAATGGTGGTCTCTCCTAACAAAATGGCAGGTATAACAAAAAAAGACAAAATTATTATTTTTTTTTATACTATTGGCATTGAAAAAGTAAAAGAAATAACCATTCGGTACTTAAATGTATTCTAAACTCATAACACTGCTGAATATGACAAGTAATGTCATATAGAAGCCCTTCTGTAAGTGGGGACTAATGTTTCATTATTTTTACATAATTAGTTGTGTCAAAATATTATGTCATTATTTCAGATTAATAGCTTGTATTTCAAAGTTGTAGGTCATTATTTTAACTTAATATCAAATTATTTTGACTTAAGAATGCATAATTTCTAGTTTTATATCTTGTTATTTCGAGTTAATTTTTTATTTGTCATTATTTCAACTTAATATTTAACACACCACAGTCAATCTATCACATGACTGCTATGGCCATTATGGAATTCCATCAATTTACATGAAATATTGACCATACTTTGAACACATTTAAATGAATTAATGTATATATGTCAGCTGAATTCTACTAAAGCAATGTCCCACTTACTTACCATCTGTGAATTAGAATATAGAATAGGAATTATTATTACCATAAACTAAAGCCACCAACACCTCCTGAGCATTCAACTTCAAGAATTTAAGAGTGTTATAAGAGCTTTACAAGGTCATATTCGTACGGCTTGTAAAAAAAATTGAATAATAAAAATACTGATCCTTTACTCACAGTGACTGGAGTTGCGTGAGATGATCAAACTGGCTCAGGTGGATGTGGCTCAATGGGTTTTGGGAAAGATTCCTACAAATGATATAATACACAGAGGACGACATGGAACAAAATGTAATAGAAAATCCAGAAAACAAGACATAGTACTGTACATAATTGGATCCCCATAGTATATAAAAATAAAGGTTCCCTTAAAGATACAATACTGGCCCCTTAAGGTACAATTGACTATATTAATGACATCCCGCTACAATTACAATCCTGTACATACAGCTACAAATTCAGAGCTCTATTGAGATGAGTGTTTGTAACCTAAAGTCCAAGCTTTGTACTGTTTTAAAGTCTTGCTTCATCAACTGCAGACCCAGCAAAGTATTTTTAGGTAAGTATTTGAAAAACTATTGTAGTAGAGCTGATAAACACTGTAGTTCAGTGACTCTAGATATCTAAACATGAACCACTGTAGCTTCTGTCTGACATCCTCCATTGTGGTTTATAAATTATTTAGGTGAAGGCAGCTCATCGGACCAGAGACTAGCTACAGGGCTAGAGACATTAGCTCAGAAATGGGAGAGTTTTCACAGACTTTTGTGGATTTTTCATTTTATTTACCCTCTCTGGTCTGATTAGTGAACTAATGATATGGCTCGTTTAAAGAAAAGTCAAAAACAGGAAGAAGAAATGGAGGCAGAGGGGTATGGGGAACATGACGTGCTACGATGAAATGAAACAGAATGACTTATTTATGCCTGATTTATAGCCATAAACTAGTCATTAATTGTTAAGCATTAAAAGGTAAGTGCTATCGCCATTCAGTCCTCTTAGTTTCTTATCAGGACCTTTGTAAGAAATGGAATTTTTATAATTGGATCTTTCCAAATTTTACCACTGGCATATGGAATAGTCAGAATATTCACAAACAGCCTTAGATGTTATGAAGCCCTTAAAGTGCACATATTTACAAATCCCTAAATCAGCTATTCCATTTGTTCCAAAAGAAAACTCACAGTATCTGTAAAGACTGCAAACCCCTGAAGATGTTCAATGGCAGCTCTTTTATTTGGTTACTGGAAAGGTCCCTGTGTAATCCACAGAAATATTGGGATTGTTAATAAATACGCAGCTCATATCTAATACTCAGTGACATAGACATTGCGGTCGTACTCACAGCTCTCCCAGCACATGCAGAGATTGAAAAGTGTTTTCCGGAAGCCTCTTGATGTGATTTGCTCGCAGTGATCTAGGCAGAAGAGCAGAGTGAAGGACTGTGAAATGATTGTCCTTTATTGAGAGACCACTTCATTTCTGTCCCAGTGGAAGAAAAGGCAATGATGTAGAAAGGCAGTGACACTGTGGTATGAATGGAAACTGTAAAATGCAATAATATATACATACTGTACATGTAATAACCATCTGATCACCTTCGCAAAAACAACAACAACAACAACAACAACAAAATAGACGAACAGCCAAATGCCAGAAATCACAAAGTCATTTATTTATTTATTTATTTATTCATTCGAACTAAAGTACAGCCTTTTTGTTTATGGAACAGCATGCCCTGATGAAAAACCATTAAGGTCTGCTTGAGTGGAGTTGATGGGAACAGCCTGAGAGTGCAGATGAAACCAGGACCTGTGTGTTTGCACTCGAAGTTCCTTCATTACCCCAGGCCTCCTGCCTTAATTAAAGGTCGAAAAAGTAATTTCTTGCCCAAATGAAGGATGTGTTGACACATGCCTTGATGCTGTCCCAGGTAATATGCCCAAAACAGCAGGAGACATGACACATGGCTTTTATTATAAATATGGACCAGTTGTTATGACTTAATCAATCCTAATAATCTGCTGCATTATCAATCTCATTTAGATAATTTGATAATTAAATTTCTCTCTCATGAGTGCTATCCTTCTTTGTCTCTCTCTGCATCTCTCTTTCTCTCCTGTTATATCTCTCACTCTCTCTCTTTCTCACTTTCTCTCAATCTTGCTACATTATAGGGCCAGAAGTTTGTGGACACCCGAGCATCACATTAATATGCGCTTTTTGATTTAGTCCCCCTTTGCTGCTTTGCTAATAACCTCCACTCTTTTGGGAAGGCTTTCCATCAAGAGCATTAGTGAGGTCAGGCACTGATGTTGGGGCGAGGAGGCGTGGGGCAAGTCAGGTGTCCACAAACTTTTGGCTTTATAGATTCTCTCTCTCGCGCTCTCTCTCTCTCGAGCACTGTCTCTCTCTGTCTCCCTCTCTTTCTCTCGAGCACTGTCTCTCTTAAGTGCTGCCTCTCTTTACGCCCCCCTCTATTTCCTCTCTCTCTCTCTCTCTCTCTCTCTCTCTCTCTCTCATTCTTTATTGGCATTACAGATATTAACATTTGTATTGCCAATGCTCGGATACACACTTGGGAAACAAATCAGAAAAGAACTACAAAAATAAATAAATGGTAACAAGAGTACTAAGTCAAAAAGAAGCACTAGTGATGAACGAGAGGCCTGAGAATAAAAAACAGAATACCAAGTAGAATAGTGTGTGTGTGTGTGGGTGTGGGTGTGTGTGCACGTGTATGGGCTCTCGGTCTCTGTGTTAATCGCTTCTCCTCTCTGTCACTCGCTCTTTTTTTGTCTTGCTTGTCTCTTATCTCTCCTTTTCTCTCAGATCTATCAAATACTGGCTCCACCTAAAACACAGTGATCCCCAGGTCTATCACTACAAAGCCCTGCAATGCCAAGAGCTGAGCAGACAGAAGAGTCTCCTCACCCGGCTTGTCCTGAATCTCAGCTCACTAACACACACTAACACGGTTCTACATCAGGAGCAGCTGCACAGAAGAACAATCAGACCTCAGCAAATTATAACCCTACAAAAACAAAACGACATCACCCACTGGAACACACATACACAAGCACAAAGTAAAACCCAGTGCTATCTGGCCCTAAATCGACAGTACACTGTAGCTGACTACCTGAGCACAGTGACTGAGCTCCAGCACAGATCCACGCTGACAAAGTACACACTCAGCGCACACACACTGGCCATCAAGACGGGGTGCTATAAGTACAGACGGTGCACACACACTGGCCATCGAGACGGGCTGCTATAAGTACAGACTCAGCGCACACACACTGGCCATCGAGACGGGCTGCTATAAGTACAGACTCAGTGCACACACACTGGCCATCGAGACGGGCTGCTATAAGTACAAATTCAGCGCACACACAATGGCCATTGAGACGGGCTGCTATAAGTACAAATTCAGCGCACACACAATGGCCATTGAGACGGGCTGCTATAAGTACAGACAGTGCACACACACTGGCCATCGAGACGGGCTGCTATAAGTACAAATTCAGCGCACACACAATGGCCATTGAGACGGGCTGCTATAAGTACAAATTCAGCGCACACACAATGGCCATTGAGACGGGCTGCTATAAGTACAGACAGTGCACACACACTGGCCATCGAGACGGGCTGTTATAAGTACAGACAGTGCACACACACTGGCCATCGAGACAGGGTGCTATAAGTACAGACAGCGCACACACACTGACCATCGAGACGGGCTGCTATAAGTACAGACAGTGCACACACACTGGCCATTGAGACGGGCTGCTATAAGTACAGACTCAGTGCACACACACTGGCCATCGAGACGGGCTGCTATAAGTACAGACAGTGCACACACACTGGCCATCGAGACGGGCTGCTATAAGTACAGACAGCGCACACACACTGGCCATCGAGACGGGCTGCTATAAGTACAGACAGTGCACACACACTGGCCATCGAGACGGGCTGCTATAAGTACAGACTCAGTGCACACACACTGGCCATCGAGACGGGCTGCTATAAGTACAGACAGCGCACACACACTGGCCATCGAGACGGGCTGCTATAAGTACAGACTCAGTGCACACACACTGGCCATCGAGACGGGCTGCTATAAGTACAGACAGTGCACACACACTGGCCATCGAGACGGGCTGCTATAAGTACAGACAGTGCACACACACTGGCCATTGAGACGGGCTGCTATAAGAGGTCAGAGATCACTCTCTAAAGAGTGTGTGCATACAGTGCAACAACAACCCAGTGGAGACAGAGCTACACTTTCTAACAGAGTGTAACAAATTCCAAAACTTTCATGAAATATATTTCAAAAGATATTTCATATCACACACCCCCAGTTCTCCCTTATGCCCAACGCTGACAAACTGCCCATTCTGTCAGGAGAAATGAAGGAGAGCTGTGGTTTAGAAGGATAGTATGTATCTGCCTGCCACAACAGTGATTAACCCAACCAAACACACACACACACCGCCTGTTTGTCTTCTGTTTTTTATTTATTCATTCATTCATTTATTTATTTTACTTATTTAAGATTACCAATATTTGTAATAATGTTTAATTGCTACTCTCCATGTTATAATTAATATGTTTGTTGTAAATAACAGTTCTTCTCTTTCCTGTAATGCTTTGACTATACTGTACATGTATACGGTCATGCCAATAAAACTTGTTGAATTGAATTATATATTAGCACTCTCTTGCTATCAGTCTTCTGACGTCCTCTGTATTTATCTCTACGTCACTCTCTCTGTCTTGCAATCTCTCCCTGTCACATACTCTCTCCCTGTGCATCTCTCTGTCTCACTATCGCTCTCTCTCTCTCCCTCTCACTCTTGCTATTCTCTTGTCTGTCTCTCTGGGTCTCTCTCACTGCCGCTCTATTGCGATCTCTCTCTCTCATGGTCTCTCCTGGTGTTGCTGTCTCTCTCTCTCTCTCTCTCTCTCGTTCTTTCTGTTGCTATCTCATAGTCTGCAGTTCTCTGTGAAAAGCCCCTTAAGTTTCTTCTCTACTATTTTCTCTGCCGTTCCGTGTGCCCTTCTATTCCTTATCTCCAGATGTCTGTTGCTCTTCTGTCTCTCTTTTTGTCTTACTCACAGCACAGTGAGCTCATCACAGGACAGCAGGGTGGAGTAGTTCAGCCTCTGAATGCAGTTCCCTTCAAAGTCCCTTTCAAAGCAAAAAAAAAAAAGAAAGAAAGGAAAGAAGATTAATGAAGAAAACTAACGATAGCCAAAACAAATACAGTAAAACCATTGTATATTGCATAAGAATCACTTTATTTGGATCTGATAATTAAAATAAAGGGTGTTTACAGTACACTAGTTAAAAGTTTGATTTGTGGACAAATGTAGCAGTGAGTTAGGAAACATCTTACATTATATCATCCACAAATCTCTCTGACATACCCGGCACAGGAGATATGAGTCAGTGCGGCAAATTATAAGCAGTAAATGAGAACACACTGTTCCAACATTGTACACACATCCACATGAGGGACGAGCTTAGAGCACCATTTGTCATTTTACTACCTTTTTCAACCCAGTGCTTAAACGTGATATGTTTGGGGAAAATCCATTTGGGTTTCAGCACAGCTATTTTAGTAAATGCACTTTATAAATGCAGTATGAATCCGAAAAGGTGTACAAGAGCTCTCATTGTTTGCAAAGCAATCTTATTTACAGGAATCCCTGATTGCTGAAATTTAGTTAATCACAGTAATTAGGCATTTGGGAGTCGCTGTTTGAAGGCAACAAGCAAGACATTAGAATTCAGCAGATATTTGAAATTTGGTTTGACAAAATCTAACAGTATTCTCATTCTCTTATCTCCATGTGTGTTTTACATTTTGGAAAAGAAGGTAAATCTTTTCTAAAGTAATTGGATTCTCAAAATTATACTTCTAGAAACACATGGTGTATTACACGCCATCATTTGCAAAAAATATAAGCTGAATTACTGAAGCTGAATTTTTTAAAGCAATTAACATTTATTTTCCACAACATATAAAAATGCTTTAAATTTAAATTGCTGGTACGAAAAAAATACTAATTTCACACCATTGCCTAATTAATATGGAATAACAATATGAGCTTAATTATGAAGAAAAGCAGTTGTGGAAAGGTTTTTTTTTTTTTTTTTTTTTATTTCTGTGATTTTTGTCTCACTGTCCACTTTAATAGGAACACCTGTACACCTCTTCATTCATGTAATTTTCCAATTAGCCAATCATGTGGCAGCAGTGCAGTGCATAAAATCATGCAAATTAAAGGTCAAGCGCTTTAGTTAATGTTCACATCAAATATCAGAATGGGGAAAAATTATGATCTCAGTGATCTCTATGATCTCAGGACTGGCGTGGTTGTTGGTGCCAGACAGGCAGGTTTGATTATTTCAGAACCTCCTAAGATTTTCACACACAACAGTCTTTACGCAGCGTTTACACAGGATGGCGCTTGCTCTGAAGTGTTTTATTCTTCTTATACCACAGCAATTTGCTTCAATTATGACGCATCTTTCCTTTTATCTGTTTTTTAGTTATGTTTAATGTTATTGAACATCTGGAAGACAAGTTAACTCCTATAATGACATTAAAGCAGCTACAAACAGTTGTTCTCTCACCAGCCTCTCTTTTTTTCTCTGTAAGTTAATTAAGACAAAGAAATGCTCTGGTTCTGGTACTGAGATCAGCAAGCCCTCTGTCCTGAAGTCTTTCCATTGTCAGAAAACTTAAAAAAAAAAGTTACAAAAGTTACAGCTTTATTGCTGACTGTTCCAAAGCACTGCCACTGGAGACTCCTTCCAAAAATGATAAATAAACGTCTTTTTAAATCTGTTTACCAGAGCATCCACCAAATTAAAGTCATTGTGAATTAGCTGCATTACAGAAATGAATATGTATTAGAACAAGCACATTAATATAAACCTTAGAGCCGATCGAGAATCCAACAGTGCTGTGATGTAACAAACATTACACTCAATGGGCATTTCTCTAAAAGTTATCTCAGTGCCAAATCACTCCTTCAGCATGGATCAGTAATCAAACCCTAGACATGACTCTCATTGATGAGATACTGCGTAACATTCACAGAATCGACTGGGTCTGAAACCTATTCCCTTCTTTTACAGCCTCCTTTTACACGCATGGTATGATTGATAGAAGAGCGAGAGGGAGAGAAAGATAGATACAGAGAGACAGTATTGCCATTTCTCTTGTCTGATATATATGCTCAGTGACACATTGCTAGAGGACAGGTTTGTATTATTCACTCTAATCTCCAGCAGCACTGTTTCCTGATTCTGCATTCTGGGCCCTCGGCATTGTACATTTCAGTGCATATTTGAAGCACTCATTAAGATCAATGAAGAGTTTGTTAATGAGCTTACTCAGGGGCGTCAATGCAGAGAAAATACTCTAATGCAAGTGCAAGGGGTGCAAGAGGACAAAACACCATAACAGGGAAACACTGACTTAAATCATGTCTCAGCTCCTTTTTATGCAGTCCTCTGTATAGCATAATACCTGAACAAATCAATCATACTGTATCTGCAAAGTACAAATGACCTGAAGTGACCTTCAGTGCAATCAATCAGTGCTTTGCCATGCAGGATGTCATTGCAACACAAGACACGAATACACGTCAACTTAATATACGCCATAGAGACAAAATGGAGAGCAAAACTGAGACGGAATGACAAAAGGAGAACCCAAGAGAATTCCATTAGAAAACTTCAATCCTGCTGGTTTTTTTTGTTTTTTTTTTTGGTTAGCTGCCTGGCCTTGACATTTATAAGAAATAAAAGACATTACAGTTAAAAGTCATCTTTGTTTAATTACGACATGTGTGCAAATGAGTCACAATGGATTTTTTTTCTGTTAATAAAATAATAATAAATAGTTTTATATGAAATACGCAACTACAGCAGTGTACTGAGGTTTCATGATCTTATTTACTTCCTAATTATGTATTTTAGAAAGAAAAAATGAGAAAAATGAGAAGAAATAACTTCTCTTTTTCAGCGGACAATAGTTTCATCTGGACATAGTGTGCCAGATGGACTTGTAGAGCCAGGAAGAAAGAAAAATGCCTGAAATCAGATGTCCTGGTTATATGAACACATGCAGGCTATAACGTTTTTTTTTTCTTCTTCTTCTTTTTTTTTAGATTCTTCTTGAAATTTCGTTAGGCATGTACATTATGTCTCAGTAACCTAACCACAGGTCATGTATGGTTTGACTCCAACTAAAAAAACACACTTAAATACAGTCAATTATTCCAATTGTGATGGACATTTATATCAGCGAATAATTTAGAATATTTGCTATTATGGAGTTGAATGAGCTGAATCATTTTACAAACATCTGATTTATATTTGTATTCATGTCTAGAGCTCAGTGTCTTAACTGTCTTATTTATCAGTTATTTATGCTTTATTATAATGAGTCCTTGAGTTTATTGCACATGTTGCAAACTTGCTGGTCAGGACAGACAGGAATACCATATAGACATGGGCATTTTTTAAATATCCAACTTAACTGGCTTATCTGTCCACCTCAATATCTGAACATATTGAAGTAAGTAACAATATGTGAAGAAATGTCAATGAAAAGTCACGATTAGACCAGGATATATCCATGGATATACATATTAGAGAACTGACTGCCAACAGAAGCCACTGCTCAAATGTGACTCATGAGCCCTGTAACTAAATGCCCCCACAAGCTTTGCTTTAACAGTCTATTGTTCCACACACAATGGGGGTTTAAATTGACCGAAAATTCACAAGGTTTGAATTACTTTGTTATTTACTGCCAAAACATTGCAGTTTTTTTTTTGAATGAGCTGCAAATAAACTATGTTGGATTTCACAGACATTTATAGCAAAGTGCTGTTGAATTCTTGATTCTGATTGGTCAGAAGGTGTTGATAAATTTTTTATAACAGCAGCTCTGACTTATTTTCTGTTCTATAGTGACATACACAGGACTTGTATGGTGGACACTTCACATAAATAGGTTAAAAATGTGTATAATCACTGATAAGGTGATGTTTTCTGTGAAGAGATGTTTAGCATTTTTGGAAGCAGTCAGAAGTAAACCTTTAACTAGTCTTCAGGATAGTTGGCTTTGTGAGTGATAAGCTGTGCTTTTTGTCTTACTGTCTTATTTCAAGAGAAAATGGTAAACAACAGTTTATAGCTGCTATAAGTCATAAAAGGAAGGAAGTAACTCGTTTCACAGCTGTTCCACAGCACTGAATCTTATAAACTGATAACAAGTAACAAGTAAGATATGTTATCCTGTAATAAAAATAATGTAAGCAAATAATGTGGCAAATTGCTGTTGTATAAGTGGAATAAAACACTTGTTCTGTTATTGAAAAATATTCAGCTTCAGGGTGGTAACAGTAACTTTGCTTCATGCCAGGCCACATCGCACTAACTAACAGGAGAAGAAACTGTAAATAGATAGAAGTCAAAAAGCAAAACCAATTACACAAAAGGACAGATGACAGAACCATAAATTTAGTGTTTTGAATGAAAGGGTTACAACATTTCTGTTTAATGTTTGGTATTCAGAGAAACCCAGTGGCACGAACCCAGTGTAGATATGAATGTAGATACTGCTCTGTGTTATATATATATATATATATATATATATATATATATATATATATGTATATATATATATATATATATATATATATATATATATATATATATATATATATATATATATATGTATATATACAGTTGAGGTCAAAGGTTTACATCCCCCTTTCAGAATCTGCAAAATGTTCATTATTTAAAATATACCAAAATAAGAGGGATCACACAAAATGCATGTTATTGTTTATTTAGTGCTGACCTGAATAAGATATTTCACATAAAAGATGTTTACATATAGTCCACAAGAGAAAATAATAGTTGAATTTATAAAAATGACCCCGTTCAAACGTTTACATCCTCTTGATTCTTAATACTGTGTTGTTACCTGAATGATCCACAGCTGTGCTTTTTTGTTTAGTGATAGTTGTTCATGAGTCCCTTGTTTGTCCTGAACAGTTAAACTGCCTGCTGTTCTTCAGAAAAATCCTTCAGGTCCCACAAATTCTTTGGTTTTCCAGTATTTTTTGTGTATTTGAACCCTTTCCAACAATGACTGTATGATTTTGAGATCTATCTTTTCACACTGAGGACAACTGAGGGACTCATATGCAACTATTACAGAAGGTTCAAACGTTCACTGATGCTCCAGAAGGAAAAATCATGCATTAAGAGCCGGGGGTTCAAAACTTTTGAACAGAATGGAGATGTGTACATTTTTCTTATTTTGCCTAAATATCATATTTTTTTCATTTAGTACTGCCCTTCAGAGGCTACAGAAGATAGTTACATGTTTCCCAGAAGACAAAATAAGTTAAATTTACCCTGATCTTCAAATTCAAAAAGTTGTGTGTTGTGTGCGTGTGTGTGTGATAGTTTGCCCCACATGTCTAGTGTCTAGATATTAGATGACAGCCTTTCGGTCTAATGTCACAACCAGCCATCACTACATATTAATTAGCCAGCAGAGGGTGCACTACTGAAACCACCTGGTATAGTGTGACGATTATACTACAACACACTATAATTCCAGGCACTAATAATAAAACTTAATAGGGCTGACAGACAGAATTCTGATTCAGATTCATTTTATATTGGAGAAAAAGGAGAGAAAAGAACACACTTACAGCCAGTTGAGAAAGGGCATGTGTCTGCAGAGTCTGGATGAAGGAAGCCGTTCAAGCGAGGTGTTCACCATCGACCTGCACACACCACTACCTACATGAGCTATAATCACCCAGAAACCATTTCAGCCTCCTGCAGTTTCTCACCTCTAAACATAATGGTTCTTTTACTGAGAACAACTCAGGTAGAAGTCGATGCAGTGTATGACTGGGTTATTGTGTAGGCACAGTAGTTCCTACACAATCAACCAGCATTAGTCACATAGGCATTAGTAAAAAACAACGGAGAAAGGATTAAATTAGTTAAAAAAAAAATCGGTACATACAGGAAGAAGAGAGATCTCAGGCCAGTGAATGTGTTCACAGTGATGGTTTTCAGAGGATTGTCATCCAGAATTCTAAATATAGAACATAAATATAATTCATATACCACTTGCAAAGAAGTGAGACAAAAACAACATAATGGAATAACTCCAGTAAATTAAAATCACTTTACTGAAGAAGTGCAGCTTCAGTTCTGTTCATTATTTCTTTGGTCTGTGGTAAAAGTGAGTTCTTTTTGTGTAGTGGCATAGTAACCGACTTTTCTGCCTCCCAAATGTACTATTAAAATACTGCTCAGTAATGCCAATCTGTGCTCTACAGCTGGGATACATGCATAAGTGCTTCCATTTGTTACAGAACAGTGCTGACAGACAAGGGCCCACTGGACACTGAAGAAATAATCAACAATAATCACTGTTCAAGATGGAATCCAGCAAGATGGAGCCTGTTAATCTGTGTATCAAAATCCTGCAAGGATCCCAGTGAGTAATGCTAATGTGTAAGGAAGTCATATTTAGATGGCAGCATGAAACTGCTTTAGGAAAGGGAATTAGCTCTCCAGTACACCAACAAACAAACCTGCAACTTGAAAAGTTAGGTGAAGATCTCAAGGAGAAGACCTACAACATCCCAGCTTACTGAATGATACAGCTTCCAATCACAGACAGATTTACGTGCACATAGTGAGGATTTACAATAATACGGAAATCGCGTACATTGGTATTCAGACCTCAGATGTAACTACAGACGTAAGCGCTATTCAGAGAGTAATACAAGAGTTATGCACATTGGGTGGAGTTTACCTAGAACATTGTCATGTCTCAGTTATGTACGACTCTAACCTTGGACATAAGCCTTGCATGGTATTGGCTTGTGTAAGGATCAGTATTGATTAATAAGTATTATTACAAATGACCATCAATGCATTTAATGTCCTGCTAAGAGCTACTGGAACATAAAAAGCATTGATGTTCATCTGTATGCTAAACATAAAGGATAAACTGTGACTTTAAACCCTATCTACATATGTTTAGACGTGTGCACATAAACTCACTGATCTCTATATTAGGAACGCACCCACCTGCTCTTTCATGCAATTATTCAATCAGCTAATCACTTGGCAGCCGCACAGTGCATAAAATCATGCAGATACAAGTCAAGAGCTTCAGTGAATATTAACATCTCACATCAGAATGGAAGAAATTTGTGAACACAGACATGGTGGGCACAGTGCACACTTACTAATAAAGAGGCTGGTGAGTTATTGTGCACGTTCTAAAGATATATAGAAGTGGTTTAAAGCCACATCTCATATTTTATCTTTAGCATGCAAATGAACATCAATGCATTTAATGGCCTGCTAAGTGCTACTGGACCATAAAATGCAGAACTCTAAATAAACCTTCTGGTCTCATTTTTTATGGTTTCTGTTTAATGACCACAGCAACAGGCCATTAGCATAACAATTTAAAGTAATGTAACCTGTAGAGTATTTCAGAGATGTTTCAGACAGTGGTAGTTCAGTAGTTCTGGTTTATTTCAAATACCAGGACTGCAAGAAAGACACCACTGAGCCTGTAAAGGACACCCTTAGCAATGAATTATTTAGCTGGATTGGGCTCTGCCTCACCTGTTAGCTGGCTTGGAAAAAAGCATCTTGATATACTATATACATACAGTGCATTCTCATGGACCTCAAGAATATTTTTCTTTCAGTAAATGTAAAAACTAAAGGTTTGTGTGGACCTAATTGTTTTGCTGCATATAAATGCAGTGCTGTACTTACAGCCAGTTGAGTTGGTGGAGATCAGCAAAGACTCCATGTTTTAATAAAGTGATGCAGTTTTGGCTCAAAGACCTGCAACAGAACAGAAATGTTGACATATATCCTCATAAAGAATAGAAAAGACCAGTGTAGTCTCTCCAAAGCACATGATGGAGGTTTCATCTGATCGATCAATAGGCTTGAAAGTCTACAATTCTACGTGGAGTAACATTTAATAAAAACCTTTAAGGATGTGCATACAGTGCATGAATTCTGATGAGGTTACTGCACACACTGTACGAACCAGTTGACATGAGTTCACTCAAACTGAGAGCATGGATTGAGTTATTTATAATATACTGTTTAGTGGAACAGTGGTGCAGCAGGTAGCATTGTCACGTCAGCTTCAGTGTCCCTGGGTTGATCCTGAGCTTGGGTTACTGTCTATGAGGAGTTTCACATTGTGTCAGTAGATGGATTCCCTCTGCTAAATTGCCCCTTGGTTTGAATGAGTGTGTCCATAGTTTTCCTATCTCATGACTAGTGCTCCCAGGGTGTATTCCCGAATCACGCCCAGTGTTCCCGGGATAGGCTTCAGATCCACCATGACCCTAACTGCTAAGATAAAGCAGTTACTGAACATGAATGAAAGTTTAGTATATGGTTTAGGCACAGCTGTAGACTACTGGCTACTAGTCTACTAAAATGTAAATCATGACTGTTGCTTGTAAAGAAATAATTCCATATTTTGTTTTAGGACCTCATCATAAAGGTTTTGAGAAGAAAGATTGTCTTATTTTATCTTATTTGAGAGCTCTCAACTCTGACCCCTCCACACCAAAACTTCAGCTTGAATAAAACAGCCAATATGGGATTGCTGCAGTCTAAATCTGTTTTATATGTACATATAGTTATATAACTCAAAGTGAAATACAGTTATGTGGAGTATATGTTTCGTGTCCATGCTAATGAGCAGAGCTCTCTGCATGAGCTTTTTTTTTTTTTTTCTTGGCAACTCTTTTAAGATGCGCTGTGCTCATTGTAGCTCCACATGTCCGTTTTTCAGTCAGATTAAATAATTATAGTGGATGGGGACACGTTTTTTTGTCTATAAGCTGTTATGTGGCATGCAGTCTGTTAAAGATCATTTATAATTCTTTATGCAATAAAATATGGAATGAAAAATGTGCACATCATGTACACATCAAGTGCAGAAAGTTCAACTTCAGTCTGGTGGCACAATCCATTTTGAACTTTAAATTCAGATTCAAAATTTCAAAACACTATATTATTGTCTGTTTGGCTGAAATGGTAGTGATTAGATCTGTGCTCCACATAATGTAGTTTTTTGAATCTGAATTTGAAGAATTAAAAAACCTTGGACACAAATTAAAGCTGGGAAGAACAGTTAGATCTAATTAAACAGCAAATTTTGACTTAGAAATTCAAATTAATAAAAAAAAAAAATCAGATTTTTAAATTTATATTCAAATTGAATAGCACATATCTCATTACACAGTTAAAACCCTTCTGTAATATTGCTTAAAAGGGATGGATCATTCTAATTGTACTCAAATAATCATACAGATGAGTAGCAAACACAACCAAGACCCAGGAATGCTAATCTAAACTGATGACATCGAAGGACAACAAACTTGTCTTTGCAAAACATTTAACACATGCTCTAGAATTCCTTCCTAAAAATGTGACCTTTCAGCAACTGGAAGCCAGTGACATTTCTTAACAGAAATACTCACAGTTTCTGCAATTTGAATAATCCATTAAAAGCCCGATCAGACACAGAGCTTATGCAGTTATCCTGAAGAAATCTGAAACACACAACAACAAAACCCCGGTGATAATAGGCTTATCTCAATGAAAGCACTTTTATTATTAAAGTTCTTCAATAATTACTACCAGATGTTGCATTTGTTAAACCGGCCATGAGTTTAACACTTCACTGTAAGTAAATGCAACCGAGAACACGGCCATTGTACTTAATGAGACTGTAGTGTAGATAAATTAAGCTTGATGAACTTGATTCATTATTTTACTGATGTATACAAGTTTGAACTTGCAAGAAAATTTAGTAAAGTCAGTCTCCTGGATCATTTATGTAATGGACGCACGCACACGCACACACACGTGGTAAATAATGATAATGTGGTAAAAAGGCATATCACTTACTTTATAATGAATTATTTTTTAACTAGCAGCACATCATTAGCTGGTCACAGAGTACAGCCTAGTGACATAAATTGTTGCATTGTACCATTTCCATTTAAAATATAGTTATTAAAGTGAGTCAAAATAGTTTCTCACCAAAATGGGACTTTCTGTGTGATTCTGTGTGATTTAGTATGTAACCATTAAGTAAAGAATTACAAAGCATAAGAGAAATGATTAACACAGTGATACCTGCATGCCTGTGATTTGTCTCTTTGCACACTAGAGGCAAGAAAAGTAAGATTCCTCTCCATTATAGCCAGATAGGGAATTGTTCAGTACCGTCTTTTCACTATTTCCTTTACTCAGTCAAACCTGTTCAGTTGAAATCAGGCCAGCAGGGCTATTGGCTGCTACTCAACATTATTGACTTATTAGTGCTGCTCTAAAATGTGCAACCAGCTTGTTAACATACACTGACATTTTATGGTTACTCAGACTTTTGGGAAGTATGCTACTTAACCTTTCTATAATTAAACAGCTTTGGCATCAAATGGAGCTAATCAGCAATTAGCAATCTGTTCTTTTGGCATGGGGACACCATGCTAATAAACCTCATCATTAGGAGGCAGTTATTATTACATGCAGGTGTAACAGAGAGAGGTGCATCCTGTACGTGTGTAGTCAAAGCAGGTTTATTCAGGGCAATCCAAAAAGCTTAGTCAGGACAGCTGGTAAGATTCAAAACAAAGGCAGGCATGGTGAGATTAGGCATATCCATAATCCAGACCTAGGTCAAACAGGCAACAGGTCAAAACCAGGAAGCAAAGCTCAACAGTTGAGACTGCGCTTGGAGTGCTTGGAATGGCATCAGTGTCCACAAGCGGAGGACACAGAAAGGCAACACCAAGACTGTGAGAGGATGGGAATCTGTAGTCAGGTGAAGGAATTGGCTTGGACGTCGATGTCTGCTGGAGGGCCCACTGATGTGACAACTACTGCTGGAGAACAAAACAAGACACAGCTCCAGGAGACGTTTATGGGACACCTCTCTTTGCTTTGCACAACTTTGCAAAGTAAAGACATGGCTAGGAACAAATAGGGGTCTGGAAGTGGAGCAGACAGGTGAAGGATTCAGATGAACAGTGATATCCAGAGCACAGAGAACATGTGACACTCAGGACAAACATTAACCCACGCTCAGACTTGAACCTGGGACGCTGGAACTTTGAGGTGGCAACATTACCACCATGCTGCCCTTGCATGATAATTATTAATAACAACTCTCCCTGTTAACAGTAAACTCCTTGAGGGGCGCGGCTAACAAATGTATCATCTCCAGGGTGTCCACTAATGAGTTCTCATTCATTCATTCATTCATTCATTCATTCATGTGCTTTATTGGTAACCCAGGACAGCATGAACTTAACCCTTTCTCTCCCTTTCAGGTAGTGTATCTTGTATATATCACGACTACAAGGTGGAGCTAGTATGCTCAAGGGCGCACAACAGAACATTCCATTGAGTCAAACAAAGACATAAATTGAAAGGACATTCTCCTGGTAGCACAAGGTGTTTTGCAGAGTTGACAGACTGTCCTGAGATATTTGGAGCGATTTGGAAACACTGGACTGCTATATGCTGGCAGCATCTCATGCTTCACTGTGACTGACTGCATCCTTGCATATTCTCTAATGTGTGTGTGAGAGAGAGAGAGAGGTACAGGTCTCAAATGCATACTTAATGACTGTTTATTTGGAGCAACCTGAGAATGACAATCAGCACATCAGGCAGAGGTCAAAACACAGGCAGACAGGGTGAGAGTGGACATATCCATAATCCATAACTAGGTCGAGCTGGCAAGGGTCAAAACCATAATACAAGGAAGAGGAAATAAGAAACAATGCTTGGAGCTGAATGACTAATACACAATGATACTTTGCAAAACCTTAGGAGAAAAAGTGGGTTAAAAATAGAAGTAACCAACAGAACAGAAATCTTGTTGACATATCATTAACACATTTTGTCAGTAGTGGAGTGTATGGCCCTGCATTTGTTGCTCTATCCTGCCCCAGTGGAACTTTTTTCAAATCTTTCAATTCAGCTAAGATGGTTATAATTTAGAAATTGAATTCAAAATTAATTTAGTGGTATAAAAAAACTCACTCAGTTCACTCTGAACTGAATCTTTTTTTAATATCATAGTAATTTTACTTATAAAGTAGGTACTGAAGGTACTGAAAGACATTATCTATGCTGATTAAAGATTTTTTTTTTTTTTACCAAAAATGATTTAAAGATTTGGACAGGCTTCTCCTCCTTTCCAAACTTACATAATTTTGCACCTCGCATGCAGATATTAATAATTTGTACAGCATTTTGAGGTTGGATTGTGTCAGAATCTGCTACTACTGGTTTGGTATGAATGATCAGTTTTGGTAAAGCAACAGGAAAATGAAAGTTTTAAACGACTTGTAGGGACTTACAGTCTTTGAAGTTCTGTGTATCTACTAAAAGCATTTTCTGGTAATACTCGAATCTCATTGCTCTTAAGAGACCTGTGGAAGAACAAAAAAGCAGCAGTGAGAGGTAAGCCATCCAGACGTTTCCTTCACAACATGAAAGGGTATGGTGTTTTTTTTTACTGCTAATGAGTACTTGCACAAATTGGGCTTATGTCCTGAGAAATTCAAGTTTGATCATTTCTGTTTGACACCCAGTGTGAATTGGCATTGAATACTGATGCAAAAAGAGCCAGAGCCTTCTGTACCTCCTTAGGAAGATCTTTCATTGTATCACAACAGTGCTGTATAACTTCTAGCAGTTTGTTGCAACCAGCAGTATTGTATGCTCTTGTGCATACTGGGTGAAAATAGCCAGGATGACTGGTAAACTCTGATATTTGAGGTTGAAATAGAGAAGTGGACAATAGCCAAGTTGCCATTATAAACTTATTTATAATATGCTGGTATAATATGCTGGTAAACCAATAGCATGGACCAAGGAACGTCATCTGTGCCAAAACCTATTAGAGTATTTATTCGTTGGTATGTCTGTCTGTTGTAGGTCAGGCCATATTCAGTGTTGCCGTTAACATACATAATGAGGACTCAGTGCTGAAATTGTGCACATTGTAAGGTGGACTTTGCCCAAAACAGAGGTGAATCTCAGTTATTTGAACTTTGAGTATTAGTCAGATTTTCTCAGGCAATGTCTATTCTGAATATGCACTGTATTATTCCAACACAACTGTGTGACATTTTACTGAAATGTCTTGGGTGATGTAAAATGCTAGTTCCTTTTACGCCCTTGCTCATCAAACATGCCCATTCCTAATAATTCCAAAGGCATAGTGCCAGTTGCCAGTTAACCTTCTAGCCCAGCAGTTAAAAGAGCTGTACAGGGAGATCTTTATGACCACTCCTACCCCAATGCAGCCGATGAATTACCACATAAGGTATGGTAATGAGGCCCCATGCCCGAGGCTTAGGAACTGGCACTTGAGCAGGTAAAATGCAGACACTGGGAATAATAAAAGAATTCACTAGTCCCTGTCCCAAATCATCATGCAAAAGCCAGATGGCACCCTGAGAGTCTGTAATGATGAGAGCTGGAATGAAATGCAAAAAAACTTCTGCGATCGACTCCTAGCCCAGGCCACAGGTGAGTGAAATTGCTCCCTGTACAACTTTGGACATTATATATTTTCACCATGGTCTTCATGAAAGGTAGGCTCTTCATGCCAAAGGCTCCACCCTAACATGCCATTTTATCATGCTCAGTGGCCCCTGGCGATACTAGGTTCTGCCATTCAATCTCCAATGGCCCCCTTCTGAGACTCTTCTCATCAAAAACATTGTGTTTTGGAGGCTCTACCATCATTACATTGCAGCCTACATTGTTCACTCAAAGGGCTAGATGGAGCTGGTCCTGGTGATATATGTGATTTATGTGACATGTGGTGAAATGCTGTTCTAAATCTTCTAATATTCCTCAGGAAAGTGCTAATTTATTGTCATGCGGTCTTGTTTGTTGCCAATGGACCTCTTCTAATATTTCTATTATTCCTATAATTCTATTATTTTACTGGTTTGTCTGTGCCCTTTTACAAACACCTCTATTGTGACTTTTCCAGATATACCTGAACAAGTGTGAACTCCAGCTTGGCACTGAGCACCTTTCCAGTGAGAAACAATGCCAATTGCTCCTATGACCCACAGAATTCCTCAATATGCCAAGAGATTGGTAGCGAATTAAAAACTCTCTATTAGCATAAATAGCTTTTAGTGTTTTATTGCCTGTGTTGGTGCTCTCTAATACCTTAAATTGTATCAGACGCTTAAAATCCATCAGTTGTCAAAACAACATTATCCAAATAATAGACTTGTTATGTTCAGCTGAGGAAAATGAAAATCTTCTGGGATAAGCACAATTGATAACATGATAACCTTGTTCTGAAGACTATATAGTCTTGCGTTTTGGAAATTCTTTATCTACCATGTTGTATAAGCACTATACACTCCAAACAAGATACAAGTCTTAGCAAGACAAAATGGGTCAATTTATCAATGACAGTGCAATTAATAAATGATGCCACTTACGAATTAGGTACGTAATAACACTGAAGTACTGTTCTCACAAAATAATGATGCTACAAAATAGTTGCAAAATGCTACAAAATGCATAACTTCCTTTTCTTTCCTTCGGTGTCTATTTCTTGATTACTCACTACCAAGTGTTTTCAAAAAATCTTCCTTTTTCACACAACACGTATTGATATGCAAAAGAGCATGACAATTCAATTAGTATGCAAATTAGTCTATTACATCATCTGACAACTTTTTGAGCGTGCATTTCCCCTGAAAAGAATTGGCAATGCTGCTCCTTGATCTTGTAGTGCGCAAATGTTATACAGAGTGGATTATGACTAGAATCCTTCATCTATGTTTTGTGAGGAGTCTATAAATGCCCTGAAGAGCTATTCTCAAAACCAGGCTTGTGTTTGATGACTTTCTCAAATTACTAATACCTGAATTTGACTCAGTTTTAATAACTCACAAATGTGATATGTTTTTTGTCCCTCCGGCCTTTGGTGAATCAGCTGTCTGTCTGTATGTCTAGAGTTAAGATTAGTCTGGAGTCCTTATCAGCAACTGTGGAAACAGTACCACGGCAGTCAGGTCCAGAATTGAAACCTGCCCATCAGCTACTGCAGTACCTGAGTGGAGCTGTAAATAAATATCAGCTGCAGATACAACCTAAGTGGGACTGTCAGGAAATTGCAGTGAGTGCCTGCAGGCTGATACAAATTGACAATGAAAAGTACATACAGAGAAGTCACATTGGGTGAGACGTGCGGCACGGAATTCAAACTGATGCGCACACACTGAAGCTCCAGCTCAATGCACTGACAGCGATCGGGGTACTGCTGCAGAACTGTGTACAAGATAGATAGATAGAGAGAGAGAGAGAGACCAGAAAGGTGAAGGCAAAAGACAAGAAGAATGAAAATAAAGTTTTGAAAAAAAACCCACAAACATATTGATTGAATTGCATTTTCTTCTTTTTTTCTTCTTTAGTATATACAAATTTCTACACAAAGTTAATACACTACACAGTCATGTCAAGAACCTCAGACTGAATCAATTGATCCTGACTGCCTCTGAGATAGCAGTAAAACATGTAAATGAGATTAGGTGTACTCTTACAGCAGTCTGTGGACAGATCACGTGGGAGCGGTATTTGAATGGTCCTGTCGAAAAAATTGGCCCAGCCACTGTTATCTCCTACAGAACACAGAGAGGATTAGCAAATTGGTGCAGAGTTGTCAAGCTGTCCATGCAGGAAAGGTCAGACACACCCACATCTACACAAAAACACTCTGAGTGCAATATGGTTGTCAAGACCTTAGAGATTCTGCCTAATTTTGGTCTAGCTTTATTATGTTTTTCAAGAGCACTGACACATGGTCGTGTTCAGAAATATAATAGAAGTCTAAGGGCAGTAATTGAGATTAGTCAGTAAATGTTTAAAATATGGGATTATATCTGGTGAATTTAAAACTACAACCATTACTAATAGTGAATGTCTTATGATAAGATAGACAATAGGGAACATTTTACAACAGCTGTAATTGTGAAATTTTATCCATCTTTTTCAAAATTGGCGCAAAACCATAAAAAAAAAAAAAACGTATTTCAGTTTTACTTTGAGCTACTATGTTGGTAGTGGCCATGTTGGCAATATATAACCAGATTCTTCCCTTTGGAAAAGTAGTCCATCTTTGAAAGATATCTTCCGAGTGGTGCAATGGGAGACAGTGAGTTTGAATCTTGAGCTTATGTATGTTGAAGAGGGCAGATAGCACTTTCCTCAGAGTGTGTTACGCTGCATCGTGACATAGCATGAATAGCAATTTGAGAATATGTGTTCGCTTCATGTGTCTTGGAGGAAGCATTTATTAGCCTTCACCCTCCCTGGTTGCTATCTATGATATGAATGGGGAGAGTTAGATAATGAATGGAAATTGGCAAAAGACCCCAAAATTTAGAGCTTCGTGTGGTCAATGGGCTTGCGTACTTTGGTGAAATCCAGCGCTATGTCTCTTGGAGCTTAATGCTCGTAATAGGGCCACCCTAAGTGAACAAATTTAAGGTAAGAGTCAAAGACTCTCAGACAAAGAGAGATCCTAAAGATTCCTGTGAAAGATATAAAAATTACTAAGGGTACCCTGCTCAGATTGGGGTTACCGGGACCCACCCCTGAGCTGGGGGTGATGTCCACAGGCAAGTGTCTGGTGACCGGCCACCTACGTAACCCAGTCAGGCTCAGTGACATGGAGACATTTAGTGGGCTCACCAATGGTGCAAGGTACAATGTCAGTTTGGCAGCAGGCATGGTCAATTGGACTAGAGCTTGGCAATCAATCAATCGATCAATCAATCAATCATTCAATCAATCAATCAATCATGAAAGCTTTACAAAAAAGACACAATTTGCCTTAATGTTTATTGTGGTTATTTAACAACTGCCCTTAGACTTCCATTATAAGGGAATTTTAACAAAATTTTAAAAAAATTTTAACAAATAACATTCCTATCTGATCCATGTACATTGCGTTCATTCGTTTTTTATTTTGCAGTTGAAAGAAAAAAAATTGCTAACAAGATGTTCAAAACATTGTTTCATTATAAAACAACAAATGTTACGCAAAGCTCTTGTATTAATTCTTTTTTTTGTTTTTCATCATCTGAGATTCATTTTGATTCTAAAATTAATGAGCGATCTTGAACGACCCAGATGTGTATCAGCAATTTCTGGGTAGATTAACGATTGCCATTAGTGCCTAATGTACTGCTAGTATGGAACACTACGTACTTTTAAAAAAACAGCAAGAGGGTGATGGTAAAGGAGGATGACCTTGCGGATGAAAAACTCAGAAGGATTAAAAAATATTTTAATCACCCAAAATTTATTTCTGCGTGTTGATCCCATTGTTATCATAATGTACTTCCATTTTAATTTTTAAAAATATTTTTATGAAAAAAAATGAATTTGTTATTTTAGTGTGTGCCAAGACAAAAATATTAAAAAGTAATTTCCTTGTTTTCCAATTTTTCATTTTGAAATGGCAAATGAATGATCGCAGTACAGTGAAATGTATATGTGGTATTTTTCTATATGCTGCAGATATGATAGATAATATTAATAATATTTTTAAAAAAAGGTTAAAAAATAAATAAAATAAAAAAAAATACTCTGGAGTATTCCATTAAGGAACACACTTGTTCCAGGTCAATCCACTGAGGTTTTCACATAAAAGTTGCTGCACACACTTACAGACATATAGTTCATCATCCCTGACCAGCAATATGGAGTGTGAGATAGAGTAGGAAAGCGTGTGTGTGTGTGTGTGTGTGCGCGCACTGACCACAGTGCTCCTCATCAGCTCCGTTAGGACAGTCCTCTTGGCCATTACAGTGCAGCACCTGAGGCAGACACACACTCACATTTCCACACGGGAAGTGGCCGAGTGGGCAGATCTCAGATGCTGACCATGTGCTACCAAGCCCTGCTGCCAAGAAACACACACACACACACATACACACACACACACACACATACACACACATGCTCATTTACATAAACATTTACAATGTCACTTAAGATTCACACACTAAATAATCATTTTCATTGAAATTATTTCATTATTTAATCAAGCTCAAGCAAATTAATAAATTTGGAATTTTGATAGAGATATAGATGAAAAACAGGATATCCCGGCTTCTCAGTGGCGATCCTGCCCCATATCAAGTTTTTCCCCATATCACCAGGAGCCCATCCCCGGGAGTCCGTGAGAGTATAATTTGTCGTGCTATCTGGATGACGAATTTCCCTTCTCCCTATCTCTAATTAATAGTTTTAAACGTTACAGAAAAAAATCTATGCCATTAAAGAAAGTACGATATTAAGTACCAGACTATAGACCACTTTTCAGATAAAAACATTACTCAGCTTGTCTGGGGCCTACAGAGACTGGATTTCCTTATAAAGCTGTCACTGTACATGGGAGACTCAATGCAGTTTTAAAGGTATTTAAACCTTGACTTTTGTGTTTACTTTTCATGCTGTACTAACCTCCTCTTTTAGCGCTTTAGCTCAGTAGTATTCTTTATCCTTCTCCCTAACCTAGTGACCTAGCCCTGAGGATATGTTTTTGATAGAGACTACAAACCACTTCTGCAAGCTTTTCTAGATAAAGGCATATGCTAAAGGCTGTAAATCTAGAGTTAGAGGGAAAAACGCAATTCTTTGTCCTAGATAGCAGGGCTAATTATACTCTTTTGGACTCTTGGTCATAGAATATGGTGATGTACTCATGATATGGAGCACACATATCCTGTCTAGTAATATTTATATCAATATTCTGGTTCTCTGGTTTCGTCTGACCTCCCAAAAACGTGTGTTGGTGTGAAAGAGCATGTGAGAGAGACAGAGAGAGAGAGAGAGAGAGAGAGGAACAAAGGAAAGTAAAGGTTGTATTTCCTTAACTCTGGAAAATTTTAATTACGTGATCTTATTAGAAATTTGCACCGAGAAATTACCATCAACTATGGCTAAAGACAAGACGAGAAAATAAATAGCACATTTCCTCAAGGCTTGATAGATAGTATGAATTTTCACTGCAGGCACATATTAGAAATTTGTAACTTGAAATTAATATCAAGCAAGAACAAAGACAAAACAGGAAAGAACTAAAGTCATATTTCTTACATCTTCCAGAGAGGTGGATAGTATCCAAGTAAATGAATTTATCCTGTCATTTTAATTTAATGTTTTATAGCATGCATTATATCCCAGAGATGGTAAAAGCAATGTGATTATTATCATAAATCAATATGAGGGCTAAAAGTAGACATCAGGAAGTGGGCCAGCTTTCCTGGATCTGATCAAACTAGACCTGCCAGAAGCTCCTTACTCCTGGGACTCCTAGGTGCATTTCCAAATCAGATACAAGACACACCTGATTCTCATCATATGTGTATTCCAGAATTATTCCTCACCCGAACTTTAAAGCAAGTTAAAGCTTTACTGGTCATGTCCAACAAGTGTATTGGAATTTTTACTTTTCCTTCACTTTAGCCTTATAATGAAACTTATACCACAGCACTGATACATTCTATCAGTGTTAATTAATGTTCTATAAGAGCAGCACTGACGGTAGTTCTGGCCATAAGACTAATCACAGGTTTACAATAATCTGCTTATTCTGATACATTACTTTTATTATTCTAGCCTCCAGTGTCAGCACTTTGTAACAGTGTGTTACAGTTTTGTATCATGGGAAAATGTTCAGCACAGACGAGTTTACACTTTCAGGTTTCTTGGTAACATGACAAGCTGAATTTTTTGCGTTATAAACTTCCAGAGAGAGGCTGGTGAGGGAACGACTGTTTATAGCTGCTAAAACTTAAGTGATAGCAAGAACTAAATCATCTCTCAGACGTTCCACAAAATGAAATGTAACCATAGATGTTTAAAAGGTATAACATGTCCTCCATTAATAAATTAAAAATTGTATTCATTGGCAAATTGCTGTGATATAAGAGGAATAAAACACTTCAAGGTGGTAACAGTAACTGTACTTCATGTTGGGCTGAATCACACCACCCTGTCACTGATTATTTTCCTATGACAGCACACACCATTGTGCTTTATTCCTTACATAAGAGCCAGCAAAAGAACTTGCATATACACAGGTAACAGGAAAGTATGGTTTGTACAATATAAATACAGTACATGTAACACGATGCAATTAAATTCACTTTCTATATTGATTTAACCGCCTGATAGTCACTGCAGTCCAGGCGGCAAATACCAAGTATTTTCATTCTGAACTAGTCCTGCATCAATTTCTCAGTCAGCAGTAAGTTTTTTTTTGCTTCCAAAGCACTCACCATCCAAAAAAATATCTATAAATGTTAAAACCCAGAGTTGTTGAGATAAATACAAATGTGTAGAAAGCAGCCTTTACAATCAAACCTTTCTCTGCATACATTCAATTACAGGTCTCTTCTTATTATTCAGTTATTCATCTTAAACAATATTCCATAATTATTATCGATCATTCAGTAAATCCAATGAAACTAAACAGCAAAAATTTTAGCTCTGTAATTAAACTTCAAGATGTTTGAAGTTAGAAGTTTTTGTTGACTGTATTTCATGATATTTCTTTAGTATTCTGGTACTAGTTATTAGTACCAGAAACTGTTATATTAACTGTTAGTAATTGTTATATTACTAACTATATTCTATGTAAACTAGACTTAAAATAACTTCTAATCTTCTTAGTGTCAGCCAGAGGAGGATGAACTCCCTCCGATACATTTTCCTCTCGTGATTTCTCCTCTTAGGGAGTTATTCCTCACCTTTTTGCTTTTGATACTGTGGCTGTAAAACTGCATTGAGACCATGTGTATAATAAAAAAGTGTTAATAATACAACTCCTTTTTTTAATTCAATTACAAATTCTTAAACTTTGAAATAAATCAAAGTTTAGCTTAAGATTTACAAAGCATGTCTGAAGTTTGAAGCCAGTCAATACAGACTTTCTCCTCGTTCCTCTTAGTAAGTGTCAGGGATTTGTAGAGGCGGTGGATGCAAGTGCAGCTTTTTATTGTATAAAGTGCAAATCAGACAAAACAGTGAAACCAAGAAGCATACACCTAAGCAATGGATACAAGGTGAAAACATGCAGACTATGAATGAGGCTGTAGCACACACATCAACACATACACACGACAACAACAAAAGCATGACAATGAGGTACTGAGAAACTAGAACTTATATAGTGGTATTAATCAAGGTGAAATGAGACACGGGTGATAGTGGTTAGAACATGTGATGTGCTGGGGCTGATGGGTAGTAATGTAGTTCAGCACCCCTTTGGCACTACTGTGACAGTAAGTCACATGGTGTGTCTCTGCCTCATCCTTTGGATTTTAACACCAGAGACTGCCCTTTAGTATAGTGTTTCCCTAAATGTGGGCTGTCTAGAGTGTCCCTGAGGGCCAGATTGGGAAACACTGCCTGAGCTGGATGACCTGATTAATTCAGCCAAATGTAACAAATGAATATAATGTGACAGTGATGAAACTCCTTTCGGGGGAGGAGAAGTTCTTCTTTTCATGCGAAGGTGCGTAATTGGTAGGGTTTGGCCTTAATGACAGGAAGTTTAAAATCCCCCAAGGTGCCACTGACCATTGACCCTAATTTTTTTTTCCAAGACGAAATGAAGCAAAAAGCATTTCATTAAATGTGTATACTCATAATATTAATAAGGTTGATTTCTGGGGAGAATTTATGGACTCCCATCATACCATAATCACACATAACATGTCAGGTCGCTTGAGGAGATTTTTTACCAACCATATTGTAGCTCCTTGCACATAAACTTGATTTATGGAATATTTTCCGTCTATCTATCCATTTTCCATACTGCTTATCCTACATAAGGAAGCCTGAAGCCTATCCCAGGGAACTCAGGGCAAAAGGTAGGCGTGACACCCCACTGCTGGGCAAAATTGCACACACTCACATGCTACAGACAATTTGGAAATGCTAAGCAGCCTACAATGCATGTCTTTGGACTGGGGAGGAAACTGGAGTACCTGGAGGAAACCCCTGAAGCTCGGGGAGAACATGCTAGCTCCGCACACACATTGTGGAGGCGGGAGTTGAACCCCCAACCCTGGAAAAATAAGGCAGACGTGCTAACCACTAAGTCACAATTAAAACTCTTTCGCTTTAAGCCCATTTTAAACCAAACTCCAGCAGCATTGTGTCCAGTGCGCTCTCAGGTTAATCGAAGTGTCCTTTTACACCTGACACTGGCAGCACAGAAGCCTTGCAGGCAAGGTCATGGTTTTTAGCTAGAAACAATATTCATGCTATATTTTGCAGTGAATGCCCACAATCTAAACACCACATGAGTGATATTTCAGTCTGTAGCCTGCTGCAGCAGCAGCACTACTCTAGTGTCGGTTAAAATTCACCAGACTGTAGAAATGAAAATCTCTTTGGATTAACAAATTTTATGTGATCATATACCTGTACAATGTGATCATATAAACTGTATATTTATAATATTTACATTTATATTTGCACAATATATTTACTAAACCAGCACAAGAAAACACATAAATGAATGCCCCACTAGGGCCCAGTTATTTTGGTGTAAAATTGGCTTCATGCACAAATGATCATCAAATCAATGTTCCGATCTAGATTGGATGTAACAGCTGAGATGTAGCTCACTTTCAACAACAAAGCCTGACTTTGATATGCTGCAGTGCAATGCACAAGCCCAGGCCTCTCATTAGACTCTGAATGCCTGCAGTTGTTATTTCAATATTTGATGATGGTGCTTCTATGAATCACTTTGTATAAGAACTCTTACACAAAGTGATTTAAAAAAGCACTGTTAAATATGTAAATATAAAGAACCCATATGCTAGTTGCAAAGTCTTTTGAGGTCACAAGAATATTAAGCCCTTAAAATGGGGTTAGTGACCAAAAAAGGTTGAAAACGCCTGCTCTACACCAATGCAATCCATGAACATCCACCACCCTGCAGAGCTCAGCAACAGTGCACATGGCTCGAGTATTCAGATGCTACTGAAGGTTGTGAAATATATCAGATGTGTTAGATTATGGCAGTAACTAAAGTCTGCTGGAAATTACCTCACCAGGGCCAAAGAGTGACCATAACTGACACAGTGAATTTTCATCAATCGTTCTTATTATGACTCTTCTCAGCTGTGACCCAGAGTGCCTTGTCTCCAGATTCATAGCACAAATCATGAAACGCAGGGAAGTCCCAACTCTAGGACATCACACATCATGTCCTGGATGACTCCTTAATGGTTCCTGTAGGCTCCAGGTTTGGCCTGGCATCGCCTGGTCATTATCACCTGTACCTGCTCCATCTTTCGATAAGACTAATTCGCTCTATTCGGTTCTCTCCGTGTTCTGTAAAGTTTTATCAGTGATACTGACAATACAAAGGCTTTCAAATACTTAAAAAGGTTCTACCTATTACCATAAACGGCTCATGAAGGTGTCCTGCGAAAGACTGCTGTGGCTGCAGGTTTTCATTTCAACTGTTTAATCAGTTTATCTTGATGTTCGATCAGCTATAAGTTGCTCCTGTTTAGTTGGACTTCTCTCAGATGTCCAACCAGCAGCCAGCCACAAGGGCTATTTGTAGATATCACTGGTAGATATCGCATCTGTAGTCCTCTTCTCGGAAAAGTTTCCATTCAACACTAGAACTACCGACCTTCCGACGAACCCTTGAAGCCTTTTCTCAGGTTGTGTAGTTGTCCTTGTTATTTCCAACTTTATTACAAGGATGTCAGCCTTTTTTTATGACATGTCACAAAATGATGGAACGCATACAATCTGTTCTAACAAGATGTCCTTATTTTTAATCCTTCATATGGTGTTGTCTTGCTGACCATGAAACCTTAAGCATTACCCATGATGCACTGTAAGCACATCACTTCTAACCCTGAGAAATGGCTTCCACTTCATAGCTATAAATGTGCAAAGTTATGACATTCTTTTTGAGCAACTCCTCAGTTGTACATTTTCGATCAGCAAACATTGTCTTTCTCATCAAGTCTCTTGTTAGAGAGTTTTAACTATTTGTGGAAAAGCCTTAAATAATTGAATATACAATGGCCAATGACTATCACCTGTCTCCTACCTGTTAAGGGAAAGGTGAAAGTCGTTCTTGTTTTTTTAAGGGTCCAGCCAGTGCCCTCATTCTCCATCCTTTTTTTTTTATTCTAATTTGAATTTAATTATATTTGCATACCACTTTTAACAACAGACAACAGACAAAGAGAAATCTGGATGAGCAAGCCAGAGGCAAGGAATGTCTCCCTGAGATGACATGAAGAAAGAAACCTTCAGAGGCACCAGATAGATCAGGTGTAAGAGTCTTAAGATAAGTGCGCTTTACGTCCAAAATATTTCGTTGAAAAACATGCATGTAAAAGGCTAATACCTTGAGGAGCTTAGTTTCAGCTCAACTCGAGTACGTCAGGCTCCAGCCTGATGTGGATTATCTGTGGATCATGTGGCGAACACAATGGATCGTGTGTTCATGCATTTGAGTTGGAACACACACTCACATTTATTTCAAATCTTGTGACATCTCTGGCTGCCAAAGTCACGGCCACCTTCATCATTCTAGCTTCATTTTTTTTGTCACAAGTGGCATTTTTTGAGAACAAAATGAAGCTCAAGGTTAGCGTTCTACTCTGTCTAGAAATGCAAATCTCTCTCTTTCCTCAAATTGCTGCGTTGTCTTCGTGTTACCTTCATATAGCGATGTTATGTCTAATGGAAAAATGGAGTTTATTTTTTTTTTTTTACTATTTTACTACTTTTATTATGGTTTAGCATCTGACAATGATTTTATTTCCCATTAAGCACTGACTGGTGCATTAAATCTGAATAAACAATCCAGTGTGTGAATGGTTTTCTACTATGCCAGACCTCAGGGTGCATTAGTTCGACCACAGCTGGAGATCAAATTTTCCTTTTAAATGAATTTTCAGCTCACACCAAGGCAGCACTAAATCACAGCTAAACTGTAGTGGGAAAGAATCAATCATTATTTAGAGAAGCATGCAGTGGTGCGTTACTCTATTGCACATCTGGGAGCAAAGATAAGGTCTATAGACCAGTCAGAGATAATTTCCATCCATCTTCTGGTGCCTCTATATTTTTGGCATTTTAAGACTGGGCAAAAAGGGTTCTGCTTCATTTCCTTTCTCATGTAAACGCTGAACTTTTAAAACTCACACACACACTGACACACACACACACACACACACACACAAGATGAGTTTCACTAACATGATCAAATATAGATACAAAGTGAGACTGTGTAGATGTGAGAAATAAGCATTATTATTGTTATTATTATTATTATTATTATTATTATTATTGTCCAACAATTTAAGCTAAAATCAAGAAAATGACAATTATTATTTAATGTTTAACTCGAGCAAACAGTTCAGGTCAAATGTGATTTTCAGGTGTTTAGCTTAGTTAAAGTCAATTAAGTAGATTCTATTTGCCATAATATTATTATTATTATTATTATTAATAATAATAATAATAATAATAATAATAATAATAATAATAAAGCAATCTATGCACAACAAAGAATAATACTAATTAACAATAATAAATAAAACAATTATGATTATTAATGTGTTGTTTAACAGATTTGTTTTTCTTCTTCCTGTTGGTGTTTTTGTTGTTGTTGTTGATGTTATTATTATTATTATTATTATTATTATTATTATTATTACAATTTCTATCTTTCTATCTATTCTTTTTTTATCGAAATATATTTATTATCATTATATTTATCCTTATATTGATCATGTATTATTATTATTATTATTATTATTAATTTCTTTTTTTAATCACTGATAATAAAGAATAGTATTTTTAACCCTTATTCCTCACACACACACACACACACACACACACAGTGCATGGTCTTACCTCTGACTGTGGACATGAACACGAGGAGAGACAGCACCAGTGAAATAATATCCAAGCAGAGGGAATATCCTGCGCGCGGACTGACTGAGCTCATGGTGGCTGTGTGCACAGAGCCCCACTCACACCTCAGCTTCACACACACCTCCTGCGCGTCTCACCAAACACCCCGAGTCTTCTGTCAGCCCCATGCCATGAGCCGCACGCAGCATGTCCTGGAGAGAGTACTGACACCACAGCCACAGAAGTGACTGACTGACTCTGAACACCTCGCCCTGGCTACACACACACGCACACACACACACACACACACACACTCTCACACACACACACTCGCGCGCACACGCGCACACGCACGCACAGTGGTGAGACGCATCTATCCTGAGCTTTACGGTAATTAAGTAACGTCAAGAGCGCAGGGATGAGAGGAGACATAGGGCAAAGTGTCACAAACGCACTCCACTCTATTATTTTTCTTATTATCTTTCCCAACCAGAGTAAATTTCCCATTAATTGTCTCCATAATAACTCCAAGTAACAAACCCATCCGAGAAGCGGCTGGTGAGAGACAGTGTGTTTACTGCTGCTATAACTTCAGTGATAAATAACTTGCCTCCACACTTTCCACAACACTGTCACTGTGCACAATGTCATTCAATAATAACTTAAACACTGTCAGAGTTGTCAAACTGCTGAGGTATAAGTGGAACAATACACTCCACGGCTGCTATACAAAAATAACACACTTCATATGAAGCTTGTATCACCCCAGCGTGGCTTATTTTCATATAACCACACGGCCTGTTCTTTATTCCGTAAATATCCTATTACAGTAAAGTGCTGCACAGTTAAGTAAAGGGTGTGCACTGGTGACAATTTGCCCCATCAGTGGGTAAGTTGGCACACTGGATTTTTCAACACATAAGAAGTCAGTGTAAATATTGAATTTGTTAAAATGTCAAATTCAAGACCAAACATATATAGTTTAACACATAGTATATAACATATAAGTATTTTATATAGTATACTATACGCAAAGTATAATTTTATAATTATCAATTTACAATAATATTTAATACCAGAAACAGTCATCATTATGCCAGGGCAGGTTGTCACATGTGACAGCAAAGCCTTTGTGATAGCTTGCCCCAAGCTGATGTGTGTTAATGTTGGCTAGTTTTCTATATGTAAAATTTCACTATTCATACCTAGCAAAGATTTATTAAAATCCTCTTTAATGATATTTTGAAGGTCAAAAATTAGAAAACTGCACCTCAGATTAGAGTCACTTTGAGCACAGGTAATCAGGATAATAACCTTAAAACACAAACTCACACAAAACAGTTGTTTACTTTTTGAGTTAGTGCCTGTTAGCGCTGTTAGTTTTGAGTTAGCGCTGGTGTTGGAGTGGTGTTGGAGGAATGAGCCGCGAGACAACTTAACCAATCAGGAAGAAATACTGTTTACAAACTTTACACACTTTACACAGGAACCTGCAAGCTGTGTGCTTGCACATTAAACACACTCAAACATATTAAATAAAACATGCAGACGGATTAAACATGAGCAACAGGTGATTATGTTGTTCAATAAGATAAAGTAGATAAAGAAAACTCCTCCTCTTTACTACACTAAACCAATCAGAATCAGAATTTAGAGAAAGCTGATGTTGGTACTGCAGAGACACCCAGTGACAGTATTCCGTTATCTGGAATAACGACAATGGAAATGTAGCTTTCCATAAAATCCTGCCAATTATGTCATCAAATCATTTTCCTCCTACACTTTTAGCATTTTCTTCACAATTTCTTTCTTTCTGTTTTTTTTTTTTTTGGAACTACATGTTTTAGAATACTCACTGCAAGAGCATCTGGCTGCTGTCTTATAAACTATTTAAAAAAAAATTCACACTTGTTCTGGACTGATATTTTTAATGATTGAATATATCGTTTTTTACAATAACACCTTGTTGATGTTGCACATTCTGAGTAAAAAGATGTATTTTTTCTATTCAGAACACATTTCTGTATGTAAAACTTATAGTACTTAATTTAATTATAATCCAGGGCTTAATTTTCCCTGCTTTTCTTAGCCTACTGCAGTGACGACCAGTCATTCTTTACCATCAGGTCTGTAGTTATAGTTAATACTATACATGTGATACATGTCGGTTAATCATTTAAAAATGGAATTTTGCTTTAAAAAAAAAAAGTGACAGAAAGAACTGCAGTCAAGTAGCCGGCCACTTCACAGACAGACTCCAGAGGGGCTTTGAGCTCATGCCCTTTCACTCTAGTGCTGCATAAGTGCTCTCTTGGCTGGTGTTTATAATAAGTATAATTTATATGGCCTTCAGGTGGCTCCCTGAGAACAGATGTAGCATGAGTGCACCTGAGTCTGGAGACTCAACCTGAGCACCGTCGTTAAACAAGATCCTCTTCAGTGAGGCACAACTGACTCAGCCTGCTTCAGGAATTGCTTTGGGTTGGCTTTGGTCCTGAGAACTTGGCTAGCAGGAGTCTCTTGTGATGCAGGAGTGGCTTATCTTCACCTCTGCAGCTACAGATTAGGGCAAACCAAATCCAAAGACCTTGACTCACAAAACAGAGTTCAGCTTCTTGAATGGTTTATTTACGGAAGCAATGCTAAGCAATATCTTTTCTATCATTTCTAAAAATGTTATTTGCTTTTGCTGAGAATCAAGTACAACTTATAACTATAGGCTTCTATTTAGTGTATGAAGCATACGGTCGTGACTATATGAAACTGCTACATTATGTACCTTCTAGTCACCCCTTTCTAGTAATATTTGATCATTTTAGTAATTTGATCTGAACCTCACAGTTTCAGGGTGCATGGTTCAATCTGGAGCTTCGGTTGCTCTCCATGTTGTCCCCGTATCTGCGTGGGATTTCTCTGGGTTCTTCGGTTTCCTCCCATCTCCGAAGAAAACATCCTGGTGGGTGGATTGGTGACTATATATTACCCTCTATATATTTGTGTGTGTGTGTGTGTGTGTGCATGGTGTCCTGCTATGGACTGGCCTCTCAGGCAGGGTGCATTCCTGCCTCGTGTCCAGTGTAGATTATACATTTCTGTGCTTGGGCTTGTCAAGAATTCAACAGTAGCAGCAGCAATTCACTTCCATCTAAATGTTACAGGAAACTGAAAAATGTACCTTAGCTAATCATTCTAAGCAACAACCATTAGCAATGGCTAAACAGTTGGCTAGTGAGCTCATTTTTTTCTGGATATTGCATCTATCAGTTAGGTGGGGGTTAAAGTTGCTCTACTTTTACTGATGTATGCTCAAAAGCAGCATCTCTGGGCATAGTGAAAAAGCTTCATATTTTAAAAATGTTCTCTGCAAGGGGCTTGATCCGAATATCTGTACCACTAGCCATATGCCAGAACACAAAGCTTGCGTGACACAAAGAGAAACATTGTATTTTATTGTTTTTATATTATTTTCTGTGGTTAGTTTTGGCTGTATTTTATGTGAGCATCCCTGTGCAGGCTACATCCATAGTTTACAGTGAAAACTCTAAGATAGAAAATAAGGAGCTTTTATATTACCCTTCAAGGTCCATTTCCCCCCCTGCCAAGTTGTACGAGCCACTGTAATATTATTTTTTATAATAATATATTATTATAATTTTTCTTTTTTGAATATAACAATTGTATAGAGATTGATTTCACATTGCTTCAGTGGTGAATCCAGAAATGAATTTCAGGAGGGATGAGAAAATAAATTTCAGTGTATGATCTGTACAATTATATTGATAAGTGTGTCATGTTTATGTAATTTGGGTGGATATCAGACAGTATTATTATCATTTAATTATTTAAGGCATAATACACCATCAGCCAATCTTGTCTTATTTATAATTTTAAAAGGCATATGAAATAACATCACTTATGACATTTGAAATGTCTGAAATGTCACTCAAAATGATTAAATGGGGCTGGAGTGGGGAGGGGTGGGTAGCGCTGTTGCCTCGCACCTCCGGAGTTGGGGGTTTGATTCCTGCCTCCGCCCTGTGTGCGTGGAGTTTGCATGTTCTCACCGTGCTTTGAGGGTTTCCTCCAGGTGCTCCGGTTTCCTCAATGGGTATGTGTGTAGGTGCAATTATGTCCTGTGATGGGTTGCCACCACCTCCAGGGTGTCCCTGGAATAGGCTCCTGGCTCCCCTTGATCCTGTGTAAGTTAAGCGGTATGGAAAATGGATGCATGGATAAACAGCTGCACTGTTTTATGTTAACCACCAGAATAAATATAGTATTCACTGTATTTGGAACTGTTCTAAAATATTTCAGGAGGGTTCAAACCCCAAAACAACCCAAGCTACATCTCTTCATTGAAAATAATAACAGCCATTAAATAGAAGCAGATGGATGTACTATAAGCATCAGCAGGTAGAAGTTGAATGTCAGGCTAACAGAGTGATGCGGGGAAATCAACATCAAAATTTAAGGACAGAAAAAAAAACTGAAAAGATAACAAACTGAGAAGCCAGTGCACAGACACACAGCCTGAAAAGGCGAGACAGATGTAAAGACAGATGGCAGATGATCTGGTATGAATACACAGAAGTAAATGAGACTTAACAGGAAACAGGTGTCTTCAATAGGCAGGTGAGTGAGAGTGAGATAATGTCTGGACAGGATTGGACTGTGAATTGGTGCAGGCTTCTGGATTGGCAGTGGGTTCAGATATCTGGCAATATCAATGGAGTTGTACTAAAACAAATAAAATGCTGTATTTGTGTAAGCTCAGCTATTGCACTGCACTTTGCATCACTTTAAATGTGGCAGACCCAAATACTACACATTAGTCCAAAAAAATGCAGCATGTGTGCCACAATGAAACTTAATAACTGTCCAGTCACAAGTCCTTTATTGAATTTAGGGCATGACGGAGAATCTAATAAAAGGATTGCTCAGGATGCAGCAGACACTTATTGTGGCCTGTACTGGGGGATGAACTGAAACGACTGTGAAGAAATCTCCCAAAATAGATCATTAAAAAATTAATAAGTAAGAAAAAACACTATTTCTCCAAAATGTCACTTTTTGTTAAATTATTGTTTGAATAATTAGCTTCTTATGAACCTTGTTATTCTAACAACCAATCAGTGATGGCATAAAACAAACTGTAACTACTGTGAAGAACCTCCTCCCCTAAAGACCTAAAGAACACTTTAAGGTTCTAGATTTAAAGTGTTTTTTTTTTGTTAAGAGTTTTTTTTTTTTTAAGTGTAAAGGCCAACCTGAAATAGAATGCATGGTATGTGTTTCTGTGACGTGAACACTGTACACTCTTAGAAGATAAAAGGTTCAATAGTGCATTACCAGGATCCTCTTCTGAGAACTCTAAAACACAGGAATCTACCCTAAATAGGAAGCCAGTCCATCTGAAAGCACCATGTCCACTCAAATGCAAACCTAGGGCCAATTTAGAGTAGCCAGTCCACCTACATGCATGTTTTTGGGTGAAAACGGAGGAAACCCAGAGGAAACCCACATAGACACGAGGTGAACATGCAGTGGAGCAGACCAGGGACCGTAGAGGTAGGAGCACTACCTGCTGTGCCAACATGCTGCCCAGTTTGTCCATCCACCCTTTTCCATACCGCTTATCCTACACAGGGTTGCGGGGGAGCCTGGAGCCTATACCAGGGTCACAAGGTGGGGGACACCCTGGGGTGCCAACCCATCGCAGGGCACAATCACACACCCATTCATACACTATGGACAATTTGGACATCAGCCTACAGTGCATGTCTTTGGACTGGGGAAGTCAAGCCACAGCACTCTCACTGCTGCAGCCCAGGTTTGAGTCCCGGCCAGGGATCCAACCTCAGAAACTGCGGTCATATGTAACAGTGCACTTTTTAAAATGTACTAGGCTTTTACATATTCAGTATTTTTAACATATTAGCTTTTAATATACATTTTGAACATTGTAACATTTATGTATAATATTACATTTCTGAACAATGTAATTTAAAATTACACATTGTTTTGCATTGTAGCCTAGTGCAAGTCAAAAACTGGATACAGCAGGTAAACCCACAACGTAAGGAAGCATAAAAACAACATTTAAGACAATATATTTCGTTGTTGTTCCTCTTTCAGCTGCTCCTTTTAGTGGTCGCCACAGTGGATCATTGGTCCGCATATTTGATTTGGCACAGTTTTACACCAGATGCCCTTCCTGACAAAACCCTCCCCAATTTTATCCGGGCTTGGGACTGGCACTGAGAGCGCACTGTCGTATACAACCCCAGTGGCTGAGGTTGGTTCCCTGGCTGCAGCAGTGAGAGCACTGTGGCATAACCACTAGTCCCCCAAGGGCCTCTAAGACAATTTAATACATAATATATGCTAAAAACACTTGCTAAGCAATGGTAAGCATCCAAAACTGATGAAACAAAAAGTGTTCTGACCAAAATTGGGTTTTTGTGCCTATCACAGACTTTGACAGCTCTACATCATGAAAACATAAATATACAGTATTTCACTGCAATAATCTAGAAACTTTCTCAACTTTCTTAACTCATCTAGGCTTTCTGAAAAGATGACATTAGGTAAATAAAGAGCCTGTTTAACAAATGAGGCTGGAAAAGTGGTCACTCTGCCCGGAGATGTTTTATACGGACTCTCCAGCATGTGCCATATTTAAATATGTGCAAAATATTATTCATCACTTACAGAACATGCAGTCCGCAGATTATTGTATTTTATTCCCTCCCAACTGGAAGGAACTGGCAAACTCAATTGTGAATGTCTAAACAAGTATCCGCCTTTCCTGGGTATGGTGTAGTGTCCTGTTTGTAAAACAAAGCCAAAAGCATGTATGTTGCAACAGCACTCAAATGGTTCAGGTGGATGCCAAGAACAGGGATATGAGGCTACAGTGGGTAATGAAACTAGACAGTTAAAGACTGGAAGAACATCACCTGGTCTTTTTCCAATGTTCAACTGTCCTTTTTCGGTGAGCCTGTTCCCACTGTATTCTCAGATTCCTGTTCTTGACATGAGTGGAACCTGATGTGATCTTCTGCTGTTCTGCCTCAAGGTTATGCATGTTTGTTCTGAGATGCTTTTCTGCACACCACGTTGGTAAAGAGTGCTGAACAGGTGGACAGGTGTTCCTATTTAAGTGGCTAAGGCAAAATTTCCAGAAAAATGGATTTGAGAATTTATAATGAATGATAAAACTGTGACATGGCTTCCTCCTGATTACTTTGAGTAGGGAAAGTAACAATGCAGGAAAAAATTGCTGATAATGTAGCAAACAAAACTGGTACTAGCTCTGGTACTGGTATTGAGTCTTTTGCGTAGGCAGTGTACTGTATTATCCTTCTAAAAAGTGCATCTCAACTTCTGCTACTCTGCTTCTCTATTTCCTTGATCCCTAAGTCCCCCCTTTCCTCTCATTTTTTGGCATTGCGGAGAGGGTGGGTGAGTGAATACAAAAGATGTCTGAAGGTTGTTGGTTTCTGTACTGAAATGATTGGAGACTTCTGCCTCCTGCATTTTTTTTTTTAGAATTTATCTCACATCCACAAGTTTTTCTGTTTATGAGAAGATATTTAGTCTTTAATCTCCCATGACACATGCAGAAACCCATGGGCTACAGCAGAAATAAGAGGGAAAATATGTTTTGAATATAGACTCTAACTCAGGTCAGAAAGGGCTTTGTATGCGAGATATTTTCCATTTTCTAACTCAGCCAAGGAAATAGAGAACATTCTCAAATTTGCAAGTTTATGACCCAACTATTTCCAGAGTATTTAGGTCTCAAATATAACAAATTTTCATTAATGGTGCAGAATTTGGGCAAACTGTGAGACAGATGGGGAGAGATGCTGTATATCACACACAATGGAATCTTAAGCTACATAATAGTTCTATAACTAAACTTACAACATAATTTACATTCATTGTAACTATACATGCAGCACAAAGAGAGCTAATTTAAATATGTGGCTGCCACACATTCTCATCATCCGCTTTTCAGTGGATAATTTACACTTATTGTATGCTGCCGCTTTCACTAGCTGAAAGGTGACATTTTTTGAAATTGCAGTTGGCATGGTGGCAGAGCGGGTAGTGCTGCTGCGTCACGGCTCCAGGGTCCTTGGTTCGTCCTTGGTTTGGTTTGTCCCCAATCATCAACTGTGTTTTTTTTTATCCAATGCATTAATGCCCAGCCAAACTCAGCTAATATATGTTCCATTGTCATTCATCACTGAATATTTTCCTATAACAACACTCCCTGTCTTTTTTTTATTGTTTACATATCTGGCATACTGTATACACCTATATATTTACTGGCCCTTGCTGGGATTTTCAACACTGTGTACACTTACTGCAACTACCTTGTTGGTCCACCTTGCATGCATACATGCTTTCAGTTAGATATTATATCTAATTATATCTAATATTATGTATCTATTATTTTATTTCATTTGCGATAGAATTAAGGTGGTCCCTTTCCACTGATAGACAGAGTAGAGCAGGGGTTCTCAAACATTTTGGAGCCAGAAACAACTTTACTAACTGTAAAATAAATTTCACAGACTCCCAATATTTAAATATTAGGTTTGTTATGTAAATGTGTACAATATTATATTTATTGGAACTTTTTTTTCTACTTGTACAGCACTTTTAACAATGGACACTATCACAAAGCAGCTTTACAGAAATATAAAAATTCAGGATATAAATTTTAAATTTATGAATTTATCCCTAATGAGCAAGCCAGAGGCGATGGCGGCAAGGAAAAACTCCCTGAGATGATATGAGGAAGAAACCTTGACAGGAACCAGGCTCAAAAGGGAACCCATCCTCATCTAGGTGACACCGGATAGTGCAATTATAAATGTATAACTTTTATTACTTTTTATTCCTGAACTTTTCACTGACAGAACATATTAGGCTTGACATTATTTATAGGCTACTTGTTTTTGAGTTGTTGAGGTTTGATTTAAAGTGACCAGTCAGACAAGCTAATAACTATAAGAACTCAATGATACATATAATACACTATACTTCAGTAATGGTGTACTATGAATTCACTAGTTATTTTGAAATTTTTCCCCAGATGGGTCTATTCATAAATATTCCTCTCTGAGGAGGTCTGGGACAGTGTGAGCGGTTTGTGGCAACCCACGGCAGCTGAGCCAAGCTAAACTTTGGAAGAAACAAGAATGTTATGATCATGAATCTCTTAAAAAAGTACAGTGTCACCATCTTAAGAGATCTATAATGTGTGAAGATTCAGAGTGAAATCTTTTCTGTGTTTAAGTAATAATATTGACACAGTGCTGTGGTTTCCTGTAAGTGTTTAGAGAGGGTTTAAAGCTAAAAAAATGTTTAGAAATACTATAAAGTGGATGTGTATCCTGTAGTGACTTTATCTGTTTAAAGATTCCTTTCATTATATAAATCAGAATACACTGATGGGAGATAATCTATGCTCATCTGGCACGGTTGGACTTTCAGTTTCTGGTCCTGGAGCTGGTCTGATAAAGAGCTAAATAAACACGTCTGAACAGAATGCTTTGTCTTGTGATGAATTATTCAGCATGAACAACTAATAAATAATTACAATGCTCCATCTTTCAGTAGTGCCTCAACAAATCTAAGCACTAGCTATAGCTTTGGATATTAAACATTATGTACATTATGTACTGTATGTGACACAGCAGTGTGTTGTTTATAACCAGGCTCTGAATACGAAAGAAATAAGAAGTCTTGGTATGATGTGTTTTGCTTAATGTACCTGCATTTTTCAAAAAAATCACCTACTGCAGCCTCTTGATTTGAATGAAGGCATTTTGTGAAACAGATGCAGACATTGAACAGGTGTGATTGAAAATAACAAACCTCAAGACCACTAATTAAATATATTATGCATATCTTATGTCCTGTGATGTACTGGCGTCCCATCCAGGGTGTATTCCTACCTCGTGTGAATATACCAAACTGAACTGAAGAATAATTAAAATATGGTAGGCTATATCTTAATTGTTTAAAATACTAAATAAAAGCAGCTTCTGTGTGCAAAGTGACAGTCACTGTACTTCCTGTAGTTCACCCTTAAATGAAAAATCCATTAAACAACCTGATCTCCATGTGACCTTTAACAGGATTCAAGATTTACTTTTTAGATGTTTTTAGCTTAAACTTCTTTCATCAACATGTTGGTCTACTTTCACTTTGTGTAACGATTTCCTTGAATACCCACAATGCTATTCGACTACCTTCTGATAGCGGTACAGTGGGAATTCATCTCTACCTAAAGAGAGCAATGCAGCAGTGCTTTAGCTTTTTAATCTCTCCAGCGCTCTTACCTCCTAATCTGTACACTCTGCTCAAACAAATCAGCTTCCAAAGCTTTACCTTTCATGCTAATGCCTCCTTCAGCACCATCACGCTTGCCATCTTGGAGATCGCTAACTAGCCAAGCTGAGTCTCTGGCATAAATCAGGGCAACTGCATGATGGTGGATTTGCATTCTGGGACGTCTGCTCCAGAGTTTGCTCTCTCCACTACTTACTATCCGGAATTTCTCATTAATATGATAATAATTGAACCTCAGTGCAAAGAGAAGCTCTTGTGTCTCTGTTTTTATTAGCTAACAGTAAAATATGACTGCGCTCCTTTATGTTTGAGATTGTTGAATTTTTTTTCCTCCTATTAAATGCCATTGTAACTCATATTACATGCCATTGTAAGTGTCTCTCTGTGATGTCAGCACAGCAGACAGCTGCTAAATTCTCACAGGAATAATATAAATACAGCATCAACCCACCCCAGATTTGCTAAACACATCACAAACATTTCAATATAAGTTTCAGGGCGGAGGTTTATTTTCAATTAAGGCTGACATTCTGCAGTTTATCTTCATAGCCTTTGTGTGTGCTGCAGTACAGAACCAAGACAACATCATTTTTTTTAGCACTTCGCAAATAGACTGCAATATGAACCCATGCAGAAGACACTGGGTAGAAATTATAGCCGCTTTCATATACAGAGCTCCCATTTTACGGGACCTAACCTAATTAGAAATGTGCTGTTTACTTGTTTCTAATTACTCAAATAACAGATGACATTGAGTGTAACTCAACAGGTAAAGTTCTGGAAGGTTCCGGGGACTGCCAGAGAGCCACCGCTGAGCCACTAATGATATATCTCACTCCTAAGGTGCTTTGGGTAAAAATCCTACCAAATTTAAACGTAAATGAGATCGTGCATAAGAGTCCTTTATATTATTGAAGTGCCGTTTTTATTTAAAGTCTCTTGTGGTGGTCCAACAGTGCTGTCAATGCCAGTAAAATAGTCCAAAATTCTAATGAAGATAAATCAATTACAGGCATAGCAAAACATGTGTGCTTAAATCTCCCATTTGGTGGCTGAGGAAGGGTCTGCATGCTTTCAGATGCTGCCACTTAGCTTTCTTTCCTTAGGCAAAACTAAATGATGTGATATCCATTAAATATAGCATCTATTAAAAATAGCGTTTTTGGATGCAAAACTACATTTTAGGAAGTGAAAATATCTTGAATATGGGCAAATTTATCTAATATTGCTTATTATGAGATTATTACAAATCAAATATATTATCCAGCCTGTTTTTAAGATGCTTTTACTCATTATACATTTACATTTAATTTTTAAAAAGTTAATTTTAAGAGACTATTTCAATTTTGAATTTAGTAAAAGAAATGCCTAGAAATAGGTTTAATAATCATATAATTATTTTGTTATAATCTTATAGTAGGAAATACTATATGCATTTTACTATATAAGATATTTTTACTTGCTAATATCATTTTTTGTGTTCATTTTTTTTTTTTTACGTTTTCAGCATGAAAATGGAAATCTTTCATCTTACAAAAACATTACTCTGACCAGTCAACCATATTTTACTCATCAGACTTTTTTTATTTTTTATTCCCTATTCCCCCCACCCCCACCCCCACAAATATAATTACATAACATAATTACAGCAAATTCCTCACTTGGCAGATCCTAAAGGGACATAAATACAATGTCAGCTCCTAGTTGAATTTCACAAGACATTTGAGAGAAATTTGTGAAAAATTCATCTAAATTACACTGTCAGTAACAGACCATGCTCTATATATGCTGATTATTCATGACCATGAAACAACACTGCAGCAGGGCTTTACAATTAGTCAGAAGATGAAGCATATTCAGATAAAACAAGGTAGTGAAATATTCGATCACTACTTCTTGATGCGTAGAGTACAGGAAACAATCATTTTGGACACTGGCCAAAACCCAATTTGTGTGATATTAGGGAAGTAAATGAAGGATGAAATATTACTGATCAATTTGAATTTACTGCAGGACATTTTAACCCATTGTGTTATGCCCATTTTAATTCAGCTAAATTTTTTTTCGATAATGTATAGGAGACAATGTGTCTCTTAAATATTCCATATTGTAAGAAATGTACTTGGCTGAGAAGGTCTAATAACTCTAAGGTTCTGAAGATATACCAGTATACCATGATATGAATCATATATCGGTACAGATGATGATAGTGGTTTTAAATGTAATAAGGGGTTCATATGTTTACAGATCTGTTTAGAGACAAGATCAATTTTCTTAACACTTTCACAATTTATCACATAACAAAAAATACATCAGTTGTTCTAAAGAGATAATTTAATATTTTAAGCACCAGGGCAGTGTTATATGTCTTCAGGGTTGGTATAAATGGACTAGAAGGGCTGAGCCCTCCCTGTATTTTTACAGACAAAAAAGACATCATTACTGTATACTCCGAAGTGGCACAAACAGAAAAGCCTTTTCCCTATTGTCAGAAGATCGTAAGCTTGAATCCCGATGATGCCACAGCCATCTGTGTGAATCACAGTGACGCTAGCTAATCATGTGCACCTGTGAACTCATGTATGTGGAAGAGGGCAGACAGCTCTTTCCTCCATGTGCGTTACGCTGCACTATGATGTTCAAAAATGCAGTTGGCTGGCTTCATGTCTCTCAAAGGAAGCACATGTTAGCGTTCTCCCTTCCCAGTTGGTAACTGTCATATGATAGGGGAGAGCTGGCTGGTAGGTGAGAATTTGCAGGTGACCAGTTGGGGAGAAAAGCTGCATATCTGCCTTTTAAATGTGTGTGTGTGTAATAGTTTGCTCAACATCATTCTTATTTTGCCATGATATTCCATGATATAATGTATTGCTCAACACTAATACTTTCTTCTCTTGGGTGTACCAATGTATACACCTTGGAAAAACAATAGCTTAAGTACTGCATACTTAATATATATTAGTGAAAATATTCATGAACTGAGTTTGAAGATTACCCTGAGAATCCCAACATGTGTGTTAAAGCTCAAAAGTAATGTCAGGGAACTTCATTCCATGCATTAAAAGTTTATATGTCCACCTACCCAAGGCACTGAAGCCCATCTGAATCCCACACAGCAACAGTTCAGTCCAAAATCTCAGCATGGCGTTAAAATAGGATATGAGATGAGTGGAAGTGAGGCGCTTAGGGGTATACAGATTCTATTTGAATCGGTGCCTAGGTCTCAGTATGGCTGCAGTGATTTACTGTGTAATGAGCAAAATTCGTTGTCTGTGACTCAATTTACGGGTAGAAACTTCGCTTTCTTTACCAAGCACACTTCATATGTGACTGTTTGCTCACCCCCACATGAAAATAAAAACTTCCTGCTTGCACGACTTTTTTGTTGCATTCTGTGGGAACTCAGTGCTGATGCACACCTCTAGTCTCAACCAAACGCCTTGTGAACACCACCACAACAACAACATGAATTTGTGTCTGTTTAGAACACAATAATTATAACACAATAATTAATTTGCATTTAGTTACATTCCTCGTGGACACACTGCTGCTATGCAATCATCATTTATTTTTTGCATTTTGAGTACCTTTAATGAATCTGGAGAGTTAAAAGGGAAATCTACTAGGCGTCAGGTCAGAGCAAAAACATCCCGGGCTGGCAGGGTTCCAGGTCGACCCGTATACTATTCTGGCAAATGTCTACGTGTTGATGTGAAGTTGTATGGAGACAAATACAAATGCAAATAATTGAGGACAAGCTCTGCTGGATTCTAATCAAAATGTTCCGCTGTTTTGGTTATTATAGCCTGTTTAGTCTGTTGCTGTGGTGTATTCTGCCCACCATTTATTTTGCCATGTCTCATTAATTTCTAAGGATGAGAAGCCACTTTGAATACATGTATGTGTAGTGAAATCAAGCATTAAACTTGCCATAGGCAAAACAGACACACAATTTTAATGCTTTTAACTATTTATACTGCTCATTAGAAGCTTTTTAGCATTGGCATTCACAGTATAACTCAGTGTTTTGCAAATGCCAGTAAAATGGTTGCTTCTTCCTAGGACCACTGATTCGGCATTGCAATGTTTTTATTTTTTGCCAACTGAGAACAGGCCCTTTTTGGCAAAAAAAGCACAATCATTTTGAGATTAGACACAGGCTCTTGTTCAGTGGAAAGAATCCATCTGTAACTATCAGGTCCAGTGAAGGAGGTGTGAACTGCCACTTCTCAAGCTAACAATTTACATTTTTTTTTTTGGCAAAATCACTGTTTGCACCTAAATTTCATCTAAACAGTTCAATCCTATATGCTATTGATTTTTTTGGCTCATTAATTGTGACTGATTTTTCATAGATCAAATCATATAGTGAAATGGAAACAGGTTGGACTCCTGATCAGAAGGTTGAGAGTTCAAATCCCAACACCGCCAAGCTACCATTCCTGGGCTCTTGAGCAAGGCCCTTAACCCTCAACCGCTCAGTTATATAAACGAGACAATTGTAAGTCACTCTGCATAAGGGCGTCTGCCAAATGCCGTAAATGTAAACAGAAACACTCCTAGAAATGCAGCATGGCCAGCCACAAAATCTGGACATTAGGGTGTTTTTTTTTTCTGGTGATAGAAACATGCATAAATGTACATAGGAATCTGGCAGGAAGTTAAAAGCAGTAATTTGCAGGATTGTGGAAATGATTCCACCCACAAGACTCACAAATGACATATTTATAGTGTAGGAATGTTAAACCCAAAGTCACTGTGACTTAAAATTCCCCCAGCAGAAGTCAATAAATCATGTTTTGTGTGTCCAGTTTTGGACGGATGATACAAAACAACTGTCTTATTTAAGATGGACTGTGCATAAGTGATTGATTAAGCACCATTGAGAATTCACGTGCACCTCGTGTAGAATGTTTTCTGTTATAAGGTCACAGAAAAAGGAGGTTCATGGCAAAATACAGCTTTTATATTTGAAGGGCAGATATTTTCTGGTGTAGAGTGCTTCCCTTTATCCTCTCTTTTATCCTCTGTTTTTTTTTAAACATCAAGAGCTCTTCTTCTGCAATTAACCTCTTTTGCAGTACTCTCAGTAGGGTCACTAAAAACCCTTTAGACTCCAGCTGCGCTTATTAAACAGGCTGCAAAAACACTAAAACACTGACTTCATTTTTAACACCTACACTACTGTTTGAAAGTTTGGAATGTGCTCTCGGTAATATAAAATCCATGTTTGTTGAGGGACATTATTCATTCAAAACACCCGGAATGATGTATGAACGTATCTGCGTCGGATTCATGAAACTGTCGTAGAATATCAAAGTAAGGGGAGATTTTTTGAATTTTTGAATCAGCTTCAACTGCATGGAAACAATTTCCCACGCACTAGTCCCGTATTTACATATCAGATGCATATGGCACCCACCAAGTTATCCTCATATACATTTACTCCACATAAAACACACCCTAATTTATGCAGGTGCTGTGACAGTGCCTAGGCAATAAAAGGAAAGCACTCAGTTATCCAGTTAGTTAAATAATGGCACAGAGATTTTTTTTTTTTAAATAATGGGAGTTTTATAAGTAATATAATACACAGCATTAAAGAAAGAAACATATCCAAAAAAATCTAAACATATTTTTGCCAAATAATGACCAATATTATAAATATCTCTCGCATACATTTCCTGTCAAACATTTGACAACACTTTGCCATTCTAAAAACATTTCTGAGTACTTTTTTCATTCTCAGTAACTTTTGAAGACTCCACACACACCTCAAAGCTGTTTAAGAGATATCTGGAGAGGAAGGAGGAAGAAGGCAGTGCTGTCTGTAATGGACCGGCCTGCCCAATCCTGAACTTTCCAATCAAGCTGTTCTAAGGGAAGCTGGAACGAGACATAATGGCGTCCAGGCAGCTCCACAAATCTCTGGGACGTTCTGCAAAGAGACATGGCAGGGTATCTTCAAAGGACGTCTGGAAAAACTGATGAAAAACATGTACTACGGCTTCTAAGCTGTAGATGGAATGTATAGTTTGTTATTAGTTAATGCCACAAATAATGGGCCTCATTTAGTAAATTTAGTAAAGTGTATAAATGTTTTGTAGGCCAAAACTAAGATTTTTGAACCAGATTTTCATAAATTCCACATTTCTTACGTAAATACACGTTATGGACAATTTTCTTTTAAATTCGTTAGTATCCAGCCTGATAAATGAGGCCCATTGTTATGATACTGCAAAATAAATCAGATAAATCAGGTTAGCCTTTAATGCACCAGGTTATGGCGAGCTGCACAAACAAACATACTAGACGTACTCAAAGTTTAGATTTCACACATTCTTTCTCTCAAAATTGTAGTTCTTAATCAGTTTTAGTAGGATGGGCATTCTATTTCTTGTCTTTAAGGCTAGAACGAAGTATCTCACCATTTACCTGTCCATGTCTCAGTCTCAATAAAGAGACTATAACTCTTCTTTAGAAGGTTTTCTCAGTCGTTCTGTACTGGAGCCATGCACATCATCAATTAGCCACTTGTGAAACACTGTAATTGGGTCAATATTCCAGTGTTTGTGGAAAGAAATGGGAGTCTGGTGGGCTAGAAAGTCTCTGGCATAATCCTCTGGCCGTGCCTGGGCAACACAAGAAAACAGCACAAAGACACACTCAGAGAAAATCTGGGATCCAGTCAGAGCACGTACTCGAGCACTTACTCAATCAGAACATGACACTCAATCAGTAGGGTCAGCACAGATTTAAAGCGATTGAATACTCGCCTGGAATAACCAGTTCTACTTTAGTGCAAATACACTGCTCCTAATAAATCTAGGAGAAACTACTTAATGCAAACCCCGGCACTGGTGGTGCTCTTCGTTTGCCTGAGTTCAGGAAAGCAATATGTTCCATGATTGCAAATCCAAAAACTGAACAAGTGAACGTTTTCTGACCATTTGTTTGTTTGTGAAATACTGCGTGTCTGGGAAAAACATCTGAAATTTGCAGAAATAATGGTATGTCTCTGAGTTTATATGGGTTATCTGATCTTCTGGAAATAAAATCTGACATGCTGGAGGAGGCAGCATTATCCCACCCTGCTGTCAGCTTTGATTAGTGAACTTTAAGTGGAATGGAGGCTGTGTAGGCTGCTTTTCTTGTTTTGACTTTGATATAATTATGTCATAAGAAACTCTGGGTCTATATGTACATGCATGTGCATAGATGTAGTTTTCACTAAATACTCCTAAATTCTTAAAACCCAGTTGTAAAGTTAGCTAGAGTTTGTTGCGGAAACTTCTAAATAGGGTGTAATTGCTCATAATAGTGTGGATTTCATCAAAATAGGACTATAACAAGGTCTGATTGAATGTTATTATAGTTAAGTGACACAGTTTTGAGCTCAAATTTTATAGCTCCAACTTCTAAACCAAAAGTCCTTATTGTGGTTGGGAGGCTTTTTAAAGCAGCATCTGCAAGATCATGTCTTCCAAAGAAGCCAATATTTTCCAAACAAGCAATGTATTGTTCTTATCCCCATCTTAGAGCTATTTGAGCCTCTAGTGTACAAAATATCTAATTATTCAAACCCAGCATGAGATAATGTTTACCCTCAAGGTTATTTTCCACTTTTCTAACCACACAACTGCACACAATTAGTTTGATCACTAATTAGCATCTCTCTGTAAAAGACTAGGACGTAATTTACTATAGTTCTATAGTTTTCCGAGTCAAACAGGTGCGATAGATGGCAATGTCTGAGTGTCTCAGGACAATTTTAAGAAAAATATCATGGTTAATAATAACAATAGTGTGAGTCAAAAAGATGCAGTAAAGGCCATTACTGAAAATGAAGAGACACTACTGATGTAAAAAGTGCCAGGTAGAGAAAAACAGTTCACTAGCAATCATCTTCATCATCTGTTCTTCAGAGTTGGACAGACTTTTCTGTGATTAATGCTGGGCAGACCCATTTATGACTCTGTGTCGGATGAAACATTGTCGATTTAAAATTGTAATTTTATAATATTAAGTCTTGAGTTAAATCTATATTGAAGTTATGCATTCATTCATCTTCAGTAAGCACTTTATCTTGGTCAAGGTCTCAGTGGATCTGGAGCCTATCCTGGAAACACTGGATGTGACGTGGGATCCATCCTGGATCATAGCCAATCTTCCTACCAGCACATTTTTGGGAGGATGGGAGGAAACCAGAGAACCCAGAAAAATAACCTTTATATAAAAATGAGTAATTGTGATGCTATCAATCTACAGATTTAATTAAACAGTTCACATTCAGAAGACAGCTACAATACTCACATGGTAGCAAAGAATGTCAGATAATCTGACAAAAAAGCCTGGTATTTTATGGTGTTAGTTACATAATGTAAAACATTACCAATCACAACATAACTTGTTTAGAGTGCCTTTCAGTGACCAATGAGGTTAGACGACCCACGAGGCTTTGTATCCAAAGGAATACAAAGGGCCAGGTCGTCTGGTGCAGATTTTATTGTGTGACACCAGATTTTCATATCGATGCTCAATTTCTAAAATACACTATAAGGTCAAAAGTATGTGGATACCTGACTACTGCACATCCCATTTCACAACCATGGGCATTAATATTGAGTTTTTCCCCCTTTGCTGCTATAACAGCCTCAGCTCCTCTGGGAAAGCTTTCCAATAGATTTTGGAATGTGGCTTTTTCGGGATTTGCTCACTCAGTCACAACAAGTTTCACAGCAAGAAGTCATGCACTGATGTCTGGAGAGGAGGATGGTGTGCATTTGGAGTTCCAGTTCATCCCAAAGGTGTTCAGTGGGGTTGAGATCAGGGTTCTGTGCTGGTCACTCAAGTTTCTTCCACTCCAACCTTGGCAAACCATGTCTTCATTGATCTCAATTTATGCAAAAGGGCATTGTCATGCTGGAACAGATTTGGGCCCCTTAGTTCCATTTCAGGGGAATTTTAATGCTACAGTATACAACGACATCTTATACAATAGTGTGTTTCAAACTTTGTGGCAACAGTTTGGGGGAAGACCCACATGTGGATGTGAGGGTCAGGTGTCCACATACCTTTGGCCATATAGTGTATACAGGAACTGATATTGTTTTCTGAATGCAATTTCTGAGTTAGAAATAAATACAAGCCTTCTAGCAGCAAGACAATGACTCAAAACACATTGCCAACACAACAAAGGGCTTCCTTAGGGGAAATAAGTGAAAGGTTTTAGACTGGCCATGTCAATCACCAGACCTTAACCCAACTGAGCATGCATTTCACCTTCTGAAGTGGAGACTGAAGAGAGAAACCCCCCCAAACAAACAACAACTGAAAGAAGCTTGTTGAAAAGCATCGCAAAAGAAGAATGCAACAGTTTGGAGATGTCAGTGGGTTGCCAACTTGTTGCAGTTATTGCAAACAAGGGACATGCAACCAAGTATTATTACTTTCATTTATTTCATGCCTATCTTCTCCTATACTTTTGCTCACCTATAAACTGGGTGATCTGCCAGCAAAGGTGCCATGTTCTAAGTTGTTTAATACATCTAGATGTAAATATCAGGCAAATGAAAGCTGAAATGAAATGAAATTCTGATCTATCGTCTCATATTCATCTCAGACAAAAGAACTGGCCTGGCTGTTCTAATACTTTTGGAAGGGAATTTAAACAATGAGGTACATTCATCGTCTCTTCTTGTTCTTTCTACACCTGTTCCTGGACAGTTGATGGAAACTGATGCAGCACTTGCATCTGTATAAGCTCTTCAAACAGCTCTAAATCAGGAGTATTCTCAGTATTCTTCCACATTTATATGCCATTTTGAATAACAGTGTCTGCTGGATAAATGAATTTAAATGCAAATATTACAGTAAGGATTAAGAGTTATATAGCTTCAGCTGAAACTGTTTCAGCAGGGTGGTACAGGCTTTCACACTCTGAATGCTTATTCACTATGACATTCCTCATTCGAGTCATAAATACCCAACACAGCAGGTCTTCCAGACATTTTCTAGTGACTGCAAATAAACCTTGAAATCTGTTTACTGTCTCTTTCTATAAAGCACTGCTGACGGCTGAAGCAACCAATCATCTCACATTTTGGCAAATGTGCAGTAATCCTGACTGGCAGCTGGTGCTGGTTATGAGGTAGGAAGCTCAACATGCCCCAAATATTTTGCTATCAACAAGCTTTACTGCTGTCAACAGGTTTACCTTTTAACAGGAATCCTTCATTAAGATCCCAAGCAAAGTTCTTCTGGAGTTCTTTGCTTGCACAGATCATCATGCAAATCTGTCAGAAACATTTCCCAGAAACTATTTGTGCTATCCTATTTTTATTTCTTTACATTTATTTTTTACAACTTCTACATTTATTTCTGAACTATCCTCATTAAATTAACTCATGAGAAAACACAGTGGTCCAGGGTTAGATTATTAAGCAAAAGGCACAGTATATCAGCCTGATGAAAATTCATGCCATTTTATTCATTCATACACACCTTTTCAAGTGATCTAGGAATGTCATTAAGTGTTCCATACAGGCAGGGTTTGTGCTGGAAGTGTGTTTACCTGGTGAAACAGTGGGCTGTGTGTGACAGGAAGTCGCAGAGAGTTGAAACACATCCCCAATACCATATCATCAGGAGCATCATTACTGTAGCATTTACAGCCGCTGGCCAAGAGCCTGAGAACAGCCTCCCTGCTGAACACCATCCTGTATAACACAGGGTCAAAGAGTGTGAGAGTACAATTCAGTACCCGATCATTCTGTTAAAAAAAAATATACAAGCATATACAGTACAACATTTCGATTTACATTTATAGTATTTGGCCTTATCCAAATGACTTACAGTTGGCTCGATCAAAAACATATCCTTGTGCAAGTATAAATATGTCAGGGTCTATGAATGAACGACACGTCATGGCACAATGCACTGCAACGCAAAAACGTGATGATGTGCACCGTGAAAATGTGTGATTCACATTCTATTAATTCTGCATCTAATGCAGTTGCATGGCTTGAACACCAGAGGTCCCAATCTGCACAACCCATAGAGTTAAAATATAGAGAGAGCACACTGACTGACAGCTCCAGATCACAATGACTGACACGCGTTATAGGTTATATAGTCACACAACCATGTTATAACCATTAAAAAGAACTCCTCAGTAGCTTTCAAACGAATCTACTGTGCTCAAGAACGAGGCCACTGAATTCAGGCATTTTAACCGACTTTGGAGCTCTATTTCCATTAAAATGCTGCTACAGAGCTCAGTATGTTTCAACCGAATATTTCTAGGTCAGAGAATGGTGAGCCTGTAGGGCATTTTGTTTACCTCTGTTCGTAGGAATTTTTGATTTATTTAGTTTTATACAGACAAAATGCACACTGTTTTGTATTGTTTATGATTAGAAATAAAAATGGAGTCTTTTCAGTCATCATTTTTCTTCATTAAAATTTTCTTCAAAATATTCTGAGAATCTAATTGAATCGTGAATCCAGTATCGTGAATTGAATCTAATCGAATCTTGACTGGAGTGTATCGTTACACCCCTAACAAATACTATAAAGTCAAATCCCTAGTACAGAGAAGTGAGTTCAGGAAGAAAACCCACAGGTCTAAGGTTGTTTTATTTTACTTAGTGCTCATTTAAATGTTTGGTGAAGAGTAAAGATGTAACCAAATATGAATAATTGTGCACATCTTTAGCTGAGATTAATTATGAACTCCAGTGATGTGGCTGAGGAGAAAAAAATCAAAGGTCATGCTGACAGTAACGGCATTTCTACATCTGTTTTTTTCCCATGTTTCTGGGGGCGTAGTGGTTTTATAAACAACAAACAAACAAACAAAAAACAAACAATGAAAATCCCTTCTAGTTTAGGCCACACCCATTATGGGTTTAAATCTGAACACAGATTGGGTACAGATACAAATTTTTGGAGCACTAAACAGATACAGATAAAAACCGTGGCATTGTGTTACAGCCCTAGTGAAGAGTTGGGTCTTCAGTTCTGAAACTTAGCTGTTGAGACAGCCAGGGGAAATTCATTTGACCACCTGGGTGCCAACACAGAGACGAATCTTGATGCAGGTCTTCCTTGCATCTTGAGAGATCATGGGTCAAGTTGATCCATGCTAGAGGCTGGTCCATTTTTGGCTCTGTAAGTCAAATCTCATGTGGAGGAAACAGCAATGGGGTTGGAGAGAGTGAAAACAAGTTGTATAACTGTATTCTGGATCAGTTACAGGGATCAGATAGCACACAGGGGAAGACCTGCCAGGAGTGAGGTGCAGTAGTCCAATCCTGAGACTGAACCAGTACCTGAGTGGCTTCTGTGGACAGAAATGGCCAGACGTTGTGAAGGAGAAACCTGCATGTCCAAGTCAGTTTAGCAATGTGAGGAGAGAAGGATAGACGAAATAGCTCAAGGTTGCGTATGTTGCCAGATTGTGTGAGCTGAGAACACAGTGGTTCAGTGGATCAGTTGCAGGGGTCAGATAGCATGCAGGGGAAGACCTGCCAGGAGTAAGTTGTAGTCCAACTTTGAGATAATGAGGGACTGAACAAGCACCTGTGTGATCTCCATCAAGAGAAAAGGCCAAATGTTTGTCCTGCACAACTGAATCATGTTAGCCGTGTGACTCACTGTTTTTTAACTTTCATTGGTAAAATTGTATTGTGTGGATCGCCAACTGGCAACGTGTTTACATGATGAAATTTGTTCCTCGGCTGTAAATCTGAACAAATGCCTTTCTCACATCCCTTCCCTGAGACCCTTTATATACTCTTGAGAATTGAGAAATAACACTGAGGTACAGATACTGCTCACTGAGGTGGACCACTGTTGTACAATGTTTGTACTTTGGGGAACTGAAACATACTGTTTTTTCCTGACAGAGCATAGTGGCTGACTAATGATACAACTGTCTACTGCAAAAGTCTGAATCCCCAATGAATGCTGGGGGAAAAATCAAATGAAGCCTATATTGCAATTTATCAACAAACAACAGAAATGAAAAATGAAATGTGGGACACTCCTGGACCAAGGCAACAATCCAATACAGAGCAAAATGAACAGAAAAAATAGTCTGAAAACAAATTGCCATGATCCTGTTAGTGCCCAGAGCTGATCTGATGATGGTAATATGGACTGTCAGTTATAACAGATATGTCAATAAGAGCAGGAAAAAAATGATCAAGCAACCTGGCAAGTATAGAATAGGGTATAGAATTGGGTATAGAATTTTTTTTTTTTTAATTGTAAATGCAAACTTTTGAACCAGTTTTTTTCACTATTAATACAGAAGGCTGACAAATAAAAAGGAAAAAATAATGTCTCTGTTATACTGTAAGAGGGGGCATTTATTTATTTTGCTGTTGGGGTTGGGTCTATGTGTCCCCTTAGAAGGAAGAATCACTGCAAATCAGTTTTTCTGACTGATCACATGTACCCTATGATAAAACATTTCCATTCTTTTCCAGGATGCTCCGAACCCATCCACAGGGCACCAAAGCTCGCTGATTGTTTTCATGAAAATGGTGTAAATCAAATGCTATGACCTTCACAGTCACTAAATCTCAACCCAACTGAACACTTATGGGAGATTTTGGAACGTCGTGTTAGACAGTCCTCTCCTCCATAATCATCAAAACACCAGCTGAGGGAATAGCTTTAGAAGTGGTGTTCAGCGCTCCAGAAATGCTCTAATGACTTGCAGAATCGACACCAAGGAGCACTGTAGCAGTTCTAGTGGCTTGTAGCCCAGCAACTTACTAACACACTTTATGATGTTTTTTCCATTAGTCTATATCATATTATGCAATACTTGTCCATTTTTGCTACACCATTTTGTCTTACGGGATGCAGTACAGTGGATTATTTTAATCAATTCAATGTATCTAATTGCACAGGTATTTATTTCTTTTACTGTATTTGTGTAAGTTGATTGTAATTGTATTTGTTGTTCATTTCTATCCTTTAGCATAGTGGTTCTATGGTGAATAAATTTCTTTACAGTTGTGGAAATCAAAGCTCACCATTATAAAAGTTATTACATTTATTAGAAAGTTCTTATAGTTATTAACCAGCTTGACTAGTCATTTTAATTTGATCCAAACCTCAGTAACTCAAAAACAAGTAGGCTATAAATAATCTGAACTTCGACCTAATGTGTTCTGTCTTTGGAAAGTTCTGGAATAAAAAGCCCCATGACTCTAATAAATAGACAGTAATGTTCCTGAAATAAATCTGTACTGGGGGGGGGTCTGTGTAATTTATGTCACCGCTAAACTTTGAGAACCCTTGCTTTAGCATAATCATTCTGATAGATTTATTGCGCATACAGGAAGACTAGAATGAGCTTACATGGAGATGTTTGTTATTTATTTGAGAGATTAGTCAAGCTAGGAATTTGTTCTATTTGAGTACAGCTGAGCCCTGAAGTTTGGTTTATGTGTCAGGGGAGCTATGCTATGTACACTCGTCCTCACACAAGGCTACACCCAACGAGAAGTTTAACTGAAAACTAATCTTATTTCGGATAACTTGGATATCGCTACCATGTCTTGCACACAAGCTCTGTTCATCCAGTGCCTCGTTCCTGATGGGACTGATTTGGAGAGAAAAAGATGACCAAAACAACCAACCAACCAACCAACCGAACATCCCCCCTAAAACTGAGTTGTTCTGGTTATTGACCTTAACAGCAAGCAACTAAACATCTCTTTCTACATAAATTACGATCCGCAAACCTCTGGGCAATGTTTCCTACGTTAATGAACTGATGAGATTAGCGAGCTAGGACAAATAGATAAATCCTTTCCAGTTTCATTTCCACTGTTGGATCCTGAGAATAAACATTGCAGAACAGACCCATCTTTCTGTCTTTCAAATCATTGTTACTACACTACATTTAAATGATGATATTTAGGTAAAAAAAGGATAAAAGCAGAAAAGTATAAGGATGGGAGCTATGACAAAAATAGCTTAAGCATTAATACTATGGTTGAGTGCAAACGTTAGCATCCCCCATGGAATCTGGGTGGAAATAAATGAAAATGTACCTCTATTTTATAATATATCTACAACAAATCAGAATTCCAAGGAGTTAAACAATAAAATGTTGGTGCATCCTACAACAAAATGACAGAAACACATGCCATGGTCATCTCAGTCTCCAGGTGTGATCTGAAGAAGGCAGGGTAGAAAATAATGACAAAGTTACAACTGATCTGTCAGGAAGAACAGGCGCAGGAAGAACAGGCCAAGACAAATATCACAGCTGAAAGGAAACAAAAGCTGTTCAGAGGATGTGAAAGATTGGAGGCAGTTATAAAGGCATTTTATTTGGCAGAAGTTATTTCACCTGATCAGTACTTCACCATTATTGTATAAAGTCTCAACATCATATCATAAACAATTATACTTAGGTGAACAACAGACAAAAATCGAAAGATGGGCTTCGGCATGAGTGGGAGCCCATACCATCCCAACCCATGGCATCCCATCCTATCCCATCATATCCCATCTTATCCCATACTATCCCATCTTATCCCATCTTATCCCATGGTATCTCATCCTATCCCATCCTATCCTATCCATTCCAACCAATGCTGTCCTAACCTATTCCATGCTATCCTATCTTACTCCATACCATTACATTTCCCAACCCATCCTATCTCCTCCTATCCCATCTTATCCCATCTCATCATATCCCATTCCACCCAATTCTGTCCTAACCTATTCTATCCCATCCCATCCCATCCTATCCTATCCCATACCATTACATTTCCCAACCCATCCTATCTCATCCTATCCCATCCTAACCTAAAATGTTACCATAGAAAAAAAAAACATTTTTGAGGAAATCTTCTGACTTCTGACTGATTTTTAACCATTTTTTGGATGATATTTTTGTTGACTTGTCGTGAAAAATTATTAATCCATTTACTGTGGCTATATTAAAATGATTATACTGTATAATGTCACAACAAAAAAGAATCTTTCCTGGCAGCGTTATTTATACATATGCGCTTCAGGTGCAGCTGCTCACACAAATATACTTCAGCAGTTTTGTAAGTTATGAGTCAACAAGGACCTAAACCGAATGTCAAGTGTTCTCTAGAACATTAAAGATGAAAACGTTTTCTAGTATAACAAAGATCAACATTTCAGCTCACATGCCTTTGTTTAAAATTAATTGAATCTGAGTTGAACACACTTCTCGTGTGTGGGTGCTCGGAGGTGTTATAATATCTAGGCTATAAGCCACAAATAAATATCAAGATGTTTGATTTGCAGATCATGAGGTATGTTCTCTGTGTGTTCAACCCTCTCTGTAAAACCCATGGCCTGTAACTCATTAGCTAGCTAATTGAAGTTGAACTGGCAGTGAGGTGTAGTGGTGTAGTGTTACCAAGTAGAGAATACACATACTTTATTTTATACACATACATTATTTTATACTTGGACAAAACACCTGCTACCTGCTAATATATTTCACGACCAGTATTAAGATCAGGTTGAAGTATCTATCTGCTGTGAGTGATCTTAGTTTGCAATCTACACAATCAGTGGGCACATGATACACACGGGAAAACCTAACCAGATGCAAAATGATGAAAATGTGACATGCAGGAAAACCGAGCCCTCTCTACATGCAATGGTTTATTCATTATTAAGCATATTGCAAGCCTTTAGAAATTATATACTTTTAAAACTTTCAGGCATGAGTGCAAACCCTGAGTCATGGCTTGAATTTAACATCCAGCCACCACATCTGGCTAAAATTGGTTGGCAACTCAATTAATTTAACTGCCACTTTAACCAGTAACCTTGTAAACCATGCGGAGCTTCTCAATCTAGAAAAAAAAGATGTCTATTACATAGACTTGTAATCTGTATAAAGAAAGTGTCCTTGCACATGCACAGCATGTTTTTTTTTAACTTTAAGGAAGCTTACTTAGGCCAAATGTGGAGTCCAGGTCAAACAGTGAGAGAACAAAGAGCATGCAAAATTAAAAACGAGTGCAGTGAGGGATGAGTGAAACAATGTAAGAAAAAATAAAAACGTTTCAATTAAAAGACTGTTTTCTGTTTCATGGAAATCATAATCAGTTTTAGAGTCTTTTTTTTTTTTTAATTTTGCACACATTCGTACAGAAATAAATGGGGGTACAAAGCAAATAAAGCAAAAATCCGTTTGAATATTACACAAAAGTATCAGATTTAAGAGTTACATTACATTTGAGTGGCAAAGGTTTAACTAGCAAAAATATTGACTGGCTGCTGAATTGCAAAAACAACAAGGTAAAGATATGCCAAAGGTATGTGGACACTTGAACATCACACCACTATATCACAGCCAATGTTGGAAGCACACAATTGTCTAGAACGTCTTTGTACACTGTAGCATTACACTTTCCCTTCAGTGGAACTAAGAGGCCCAAACCTGTTCCAGCAGGACAATGCCCCTGTGCACAAAGCGAGCTCCATGAAGACATGGTTTGCCAAGGCTTATAGAGAAGAACTCAAGTGGCCAGATCTCAACCCCACTGAACACCTTTGGGATGAACTGGGACGCCGACTGCACGCCAAGCTGTCTTGCTCAACATCAGTGCCCAGCCTGACTAATGCTCTCATGGCTGAATGAGCACAAACCCCACAATTACAGTTACATTCCCTTAGTTTTGATCCTATGATTGTTCTTTTCCAGTGATGAAGTGAGTAGAAGGGAGATGACAATTTGTGCTTAGGAACAAATCGGATACATTAATTGTAAACCTATAAGTGCGCCTAATGGTAAGTTTACCTGATATAGTGAAATGTATGGGGATACAAGGCAGGTGTACCTAATAAACTGACAAAGACACTTGCTACCTCATATTTTAATGAATGACACTCAGTTATCCTTCAATATCCCCCTGAATCATCCTGCAATTTTCCTCAGCCAGTTATTGAGACGTCACTGTCTGAATGTGCAGGCGATTTCTTTACTCTTAATCCATCGTCATTTTAAATACAAGCTGTCACTTCAAACTCAAATGCCTTTTCTTGCTCCATGTATCTTTCTCCTTTGCAGAGCCCAAAATTCCCTTACTTGCCGTTGATACCTTACTGATGTTATTCTTCACCAAGCCCTGGGAGAGGATCACTTTCACTCATGGTTCGGTTGCACCCTGAATGCAACTCCAGACCGCTGACGGAGACCGAGATTGTTTTTTTTTTCTCGACCCCACCCAGGTTTCAATACAGCTTTCACACCTGATTAAACAGACTCAACCTCTCAGTGCAAACAGCCTTGGGTCCAGAGAAGCTCATGTGTGAAATGTCTGTGTATATCTTCAGCACCTGCTGGTGGAACACTGTGATGTTCTGACCTGAGCTGTATCTCTAGTACATGAGAGCAGAGTTTTTGATCACTCACCCGCCTCCTCCTGTGATATAGCTGTATCCTCCCTGGCCAAGCCCGTAGCCGTAACGCTCCCCGAGGAACACCGGCTCTGTGGGATCATAGCAGCTGAGAAGTGCTTGTAGTCTGGGCAAGCTGAGGGAGGGAAACACACACACATACACACACACACATACACACACACACATACACACACACACACACTTTATTACAGCACTTTAAAAATTGTGTGCATGTGCCTGGGCAGCTTTTATACTGTATGTCCAAACAAGCTGCCTGCTCTTATAGTTCTTTAAGCTTTACATGTACAGTATATATAATTATTTCATATGTAAGGGGGAAAAGAACACTTGAGGGTGTGCTGTTTTAGGAAAATAATCAATGATAGTGCGATGTAATAAGCATCTCCTTACAGAAATACTTCACCAAATCAACAAGTACACACATTTTTAAAAATCAATTTACATGGCGCTTCCACCATACAAGTCCCTGTGTAAGTTGTTACTGTAGAAATGGTAATATATTACAACGAGCACTACTATCAAAGCTGCTGATAGAAAAAATCAATCTACACTTTCTGACCAAACAGCATGAGCATTCAACAGTGTTTCAGTAAAGAGTCAACAATAATACACTGCACTCAAGGTTCTTTTCCACCTTGTGACCCACACACCTGCACCAGTCACTAATTCCTTCACCACTTACTCTCCCTCCAGTGAATTTTCAGACACAATTTAATACAGCCCTATAATTTCCCCAGAGGAAGAAAGTGCCATAAAGGAAACCTCGGCATCATCTCTGTTAATTATCTCTTTACACATGAGGAGATTCACAGACACTTACATATACCCAGAGAAACGAAGACGGATTGTGAGAGTTAGAAGGGATATCAAAGGAATAATCGCTCTCACCTAATGAGTGTGTCATCGTCTACGATGAGTAACCAGTCAGTTTTTGGTTCCTGCCTGCTTACGTATCTCTTCAGGATGGCAAAGGTTTTCCCACAGTGACCTGCGAAAACAATTACACATATATTTTCACACACACACATCACTGTTTCCTACATATAATTACACACACAGGCCATGCCAAGTATTGCATGAATTTCAACCTATGGATTTCAGGTTCATGGCTGAGGAATGTAAGCACAGCACTGCATGGCTTTCCTTATATGAGGACACTATGCCACTCTCTACCTCTCTTCAATTCTGGCTAGACATAAAAGTCAATTACTCTTTAATATCCCCTCAATCCCTTCATGATTTCTCTCCCTAAATCACTGAGATGCCCTTGTCTGTATGCACAACATATTTCTTTACTCTCTATCTTCTCTGCCACTCGAAAAATATGAGCTTTCAATTTAAACTTAAATTCTCCACACACACCATGTTAACCTCACCAACGCCAGAGGTGTGAGGTAAACGTGCTAACCAGTATATGACAAAAATCAGTATATGACAGTATATTTTCAGTGAGTGACAAAATCTCAGCTTATTTGTGCCTAAAAAAGGGCATATTTCACCTTGAATCACATCTTGTTGCCATATTACCTGCACCAGCATATAAAAAGAATTATTGCTCTTGTATTTATTGTTACAGATTATACACAGTAATGCTGTTTTTATCCCCAGCACTTAAACTATACAGGTTTCCAAATAAGGAAGCCAGTGTATTCCCTGATAGTTCTCATTCCTATGTGCATTATATAAGACATGAGGAATGAAGATGATGTATAATGAGCACGGTGTGTGTGAAATGGAAAACAGTAAATGTAGAACAGAACGTGCCGCTGTCGTGTGCACCTGAGGGAAGAACAGGACTCTCTTCCACAATAAATATGAAAGCTGCTCCTGGTCTACACTCGCTTACTGAGCTCCCCATGAACCACGTTGCCTCCAGGCTGCAAACACTCCACAGGGACTGAGGAAACTCCTTCACCTTGTTTACACACACACTCCTATTACTATTCCTATTGAAGATGTGAAAAAGAATCGACATCTGCCTAAGAGCCCAGGTGCTCAGAATAAGTGAGAAGAGTCAGATCCCTCTACAATCGCATTTCTGATTAATCTTTGAGCCGGGATTTGAATACTGATTAGCAATGTAATTAAATCGTGAGGTTTGGAGAAACTAAGACAAAGACTAAGTCAAATCGTTATGCCAGAGTATTTACAGAAATGCTGGTTTACATTATGCTCTTTAGTCAAATCATGCTGTTGATTATTATGCCTGATTTGTCCAAAGGCATTGATTAATTTTAGCAACACTGACACTAGTTGACAGGTTTATATTAATGGGCTTGTTCTAATATATATGTTCACATAAATGGCTAAAAAATATGTCAATGTTGATATGGTGAAGGTTTCTGTTAAGGAGATGTTTATTTAACATTGCCTATGTTTAAATGCAAAATTTTCACCAATATCCATTCAGCTTTTTATTGCACAAGGCACACATCATTCATCATGAACCAAAGAATGTACCAGATGATTCTGACAGTTAAAGTAATCAAACTGATCATTTGTTTGGACAGGAATTTCATTCAGCAGTTCTCAATCAGTTTACTCTTTCTGGATACTGTATTTGGTATGCATGAATGTCTTATAATCCCATTGAGCTCTCAGTCAGATTATTAACGGATTATTAGGCTGCATCTAAATGAAGCCACTAATGGAAGGAATCTCCAGTGTCAGAGCATTGCAATTGTCAGATATAAAGTTGTCCCTTTAAGTTTTCTGCTATGCGGCTTTGTGCTTTGTTGTTTCTCTGTAACATGAGTTGTTTTGTCTTATTAACTTCGAGAGAGAAAAAAAAAGAAAGGCAAGTAAGGGGATGACTGTTCAGAGCTACTACATTGTAAGTGATAACTAATTTATTTCTTGGACAATCCACAACATTAAATGTAACTATTAACGATAAAAAAGTATGATGTCATTATTTAATAAATTTTAAAAATGTTAGTGTTGGCAAGTTGCTGTGGTGTAAGAGGAATAAAACACTTTGGGACATGCTGTTATTGGAAGACAATCAACTTCAGCGTGGTGACAGTGACTATGCTTCCTGTTGGGTCACATCACACCAACCCGTCATTGAATATTTTCCTATAACAGCATGCCTACAAGAGTTTTATTCCCTAGTTTACAAAACCCTTTGCTTCTCAATCGGTAGTTGAAGTTGGAAGTTTAATAGGTGAAATCACTGATCTTGCCATGTATGTATTTCTCAGCCTTGCTGTAACCAATCACAAATGCACGATTTTGAGTCCTGGCAAGATCTCTGTCTTTATCACGCATGTGTACACCATATATTGTAATCTTTAATCCAATATGTCATCATAGACTTCAAAATAACATCACTATCTTGTTGAGGTTGTATGGTGTGGTGTATGTGGGTTTCCAATCAGAACTCACACTGCATATTTTGTTCTGAGACATTTAGCAACTGGAATTTGGTCCATGTTTGCTTGTTTGTCATGATGGCAATGTTCCCTTTTAAAATTATTATATTCTCCCTAGCAAACTCTGATTTTTTTCCCCCCCCTCACACTCTTAAATTGGTAGCTGGTTGTTTTTGAGTATATTTATAACTGCGGATTTGGTGGTGGTCCTTTCACATTTAGTTCTTTCACTGTTAGAAATACATGTATGGCATAAAAGACAGCTGTCTCTTTAGTTTCATGGTTTTCGAAAGGCAAAAAATAAGTACACCTGCTTCTCCAAGAAAGCCACACCATAATAATCTTCACTGGACAAAAGTTCTTTTGAGGTTTTTAAACATACAAATAAAAAGCCGACACACCACTGTTGAAATTGCAGGTTTTTGTGATGTAAAAAATGAAACCAAGATCAATCATTTCAGATCTTTTTCCACCTTTAATGTGATACAGCAACCAGCAAGTGAACAACAAATAGAAACAAAAGAATTTTCTAAACAAAGTACTGATCACTCCGTTCAAGTGACAACAAACATAATAATAAAAGACATAATTTTATTATGACATTCTAAAAGACATACTTGGTGCAGAAACAAGACAGCTTATTACCCAAATAACACTGTACCTACAGTGAAGCATGGTGGTGGCAGCATCATGCTATGGGGCTACTTCTCTTTACCTGGGACTGGACCTAGGACCTAGGAAGAGAATCATGGATAGCTCCAAATACCAATCTATTTTGGTGGTACGAAACTTGTAGGCCTTTGATAAACAACTGAAGATGAAGAAAAATTTCACCTTCCAGCATCTTAACAACCCAAAGCACAAATCCAAGTCAACAAAGGAATTGCTTCAGAAGAAGATCAACATTTTAAAATGTCCCAGGCAGAGCTCAGATCTAAGACTTGAAGAGGGTCTTGCAATGGATAGATCTGGAACATTTTTCAAGGAACAATGGAATAAAATTTCCAAGTCAAGATGTGCTAAGTTGGAAGACTCTTACCCATAATGACTGAGTGCTGTATTACAAGGAAAAGATGCTTTAATAAAGTATTAGTTAAGGGGTATGCACACTGATGCAACAAGGTTGTAATTGTATCATTTTCTTTTTTCCCTAAAACTTTTCTATTTGTTTTTCACTTGTATCTTGATGGTTACTATATCACATTAAAGGTGGAAAAACATCTGACCTGATTTATCTTGGATTCATTGTTTCTACATAGCAAAACCTGCAGTTTTAACAGAGGTGTACACTTTTTATATCCACTGTATAGTATAGACAGCTGTGACACTAACTACCCCCAGCTGAGCTATAACTTCTAACCAATATATTTTAAAATACATTAAAAAATATTATTTTATCTTCAGTAACCGGTGGGTCGAACTACACAGTCTCCAGGCTGCAAGTGCACATTGAGTTGCCAAGAGAATGAGAAAACTCTTCCCCCTGATTCACACACTTTCCTCAGCATGTATGTGTTTTTAGCGTGTGTGTTCATTGCCTTGAAGGATACAGACTGAATGGGAGTGTGCTAAAGGTAATCTGTCAAAAAGCTTGTAATTTCCTGATGATTGACATGAGTAGTAACTTGCATCTTAACATCCATCTTCTCAGTGACGCTTACCTGCAATATTCAAGCTATGTGTTATGTTTAATGTTATGCCATTAATAAATACTGAACTGCAATTCATAATGAGGATTTGCTAAGAGCTCTGACACATCGCGCTAACAGTCAAGAATCATTAATGCTTCATGTCTTCTGTAAAATGCTGCACTGATGCCCAAACTGAAATAATAAAGTATATAAAATATGTCCCAAACTAAACCAAATTGATTGCTACTATATTAAATAACTCTAAATTGCCCCAAGTGTGAAAGTTTGTGTGCATGGTATCCTGCAATGTACTGGAATCCAATCCAGAGTGTGTTCCTGCACTGTGCCCAGCGTTCCTGGGATGGGATCTGGATCCGCCATGACCCTGACCAGAATAAAGCGGCTATTGAAGATAAATGAATAAATGTTTGCATTAAATTCTATGCTACCTATCAATAACAGTCCTCACAGTGGTGTACTATTTCGTCAGACTATTTGATGTAGCTGAGACAAACAAACCAGCTTAACTAACATTTTTACATCACTGTGAATCTCTTTAAAAGGTCTGCTTGGACCTTTTTCAGAAATAATAAGCAGATGGTAGAAGTTATTAAAATAAACCAATGTGAATGTGCAATATTTGTACTTTGCTTCTCCAATGGTTTGCTATGCCAAACAGCCAATCAGAGAGCTCTCTCTCATCACTAACCTGTGAAGCATATTCAACACAATCAGTCAGTGTGTCCTAACAATGCTACTGGTGAAGGAAAAACCGCAAAAAACGACAACCACCAGTTGGACATAGACACAACAAAACAACCACCAGTTGGACATAGACACAACACGACGTCTCATGCAGGACAGTTGGCTTGGCATGTCAAGGCCCTAACTGGAGGTGTGCCATTATAGGAAAATAATAAATGACAGTGAGGTATGATGTGTTCACATGCCAACATTTTTAATGGTACGATTCCAGAATTAAACCTTAATTAGACACACCAATAAACATTTAATGGTGAAGCTTCACATTAACACTAATGTGGGGATTTTCACTTTTTTTCTGATTCATTACTTTCCTCATTACTGCTGTCAGTCATATAAGAAAGACTTTGAGATAAAAAAATCTTTTTAAAGGGCTAAATGAATCTTTTATATGGCCACAGGAAACCCTGTATTTCTCTTGGTTTCTCTGTAATGAACCATCATTTGGTCCACTATGAGCTCAGAATAAGTAAGTTCAGCCTGCTCCTTCCCTAAACACATTATGTTTAATAACTGCAGCAGGTTTTGAATAATGATTAGCATCGTAATTAAATCATGTAGTTTGCCGATACAGAAACAAGGTCAAATCATTATGCCATAGTATGTATGTACAACATTTTGTTTAACATTTTATCCTTTTGTCAGATCAAATGATTTAGATGTAGATCCTCAAGCTTTGAATCTTAATCAGAATTCGAAGTTAGCAGTTCACTAGGTAAAAAATCACCAATTTTACCAGAATAGATATAACCAAGTCCTGTCAGAGATGCTCTCAGTATCACTAAGAACACTAATAACACTAGATGAGCTATTTGCTTTAATCAGTGACACCATGTAACATGATTTTCAACACAACATTGCAGAGATTCATTAACTAATCTTCACTATCTGCATTGTTGTATGAATGCACTCTTAGGAAAAAGGTTCCATAAAACATTCTTAGGTTTGTCCCTCTGGGGAAACCATTCAAAAGTTCTTTGTAGAACTGACTCTATAGTAATTGTTCATTAATGTAAGTAACTTTAAACACTGCAAATCCTGAGGAGAAATCATTTGTAGACCCAGAAGTGAAACTCTCGGTCTGCTGCAGCTCAAACCATTTGAACGCATCTATGCTGGACAACAAACAGTGTTTCTAATCACTTTCTAATTATAATTACCATAAAACTTATTTGTAAAGTGTCAGATTTGACATGTCATTGTAGCCCTAATTAACCTTTTTTGTTTGGTCAAATGTTTCGGTGGCCAAAATGTTGGTATATCTCGAATAAATAACTGATGTTAATTATATGCTTGTCTAATCTTAGCTATGTCAAACATACACTGATAGATTTTACTTCCCATTAATGAACTTAAAACAACCTCCATTCAGTTTGACAAAACATGAGTGTGCTGCATCAGTGCATCTTTCAAGCGAGAAAAACCACAATGAGACAAAATCACTGGCCAAAATATTACTGATGTGAGATTGGGGGAAGGGAGGGGCTTCCAGGAGGTGTCAGTCAACATCAGAGAGTTTAATACACGTAATAGTCAAATGTTACAGACTCATAATAGTTGATAAGCTCATCTGCCATTTTTTATTGAAGGGAAAAATGCTGACTGCTGTTTTGCTGTATTATGACTGATAATTTGCACCAGCGTATTCTGATCAAATGTGCTTATAATGTAGAGATCTTACATAAAATGTGTGAAGGTTGGCAGGTCTGCTATACAAAGGTAATATTGTGAAATGTTAAGAAATTAAAACTATTCACCACACAGATTTATTGGATTCTGTCCTGGGATAAAAGAATCTACCAAATAAACACATGCAAATATACGTGATGTGAAAATGTAATATTGGTGCACGCCTGCTGCTAGCTTTTATAATCAGATGAGAAGATGCACATGGCTTTACTGAAAGCACACATTAGGTACCTCAGTCACGGACAATTATGATGAATTTACAAGCTCATGAATAAACAGGAGAGGAGAAAAGAGGAACATGGTGTGCTAACAGCCTCCTGCAGCATCAAACAAAGCCAGGGGTGGCAGAAATGAGAGCCAACATTGTGTGGAAGATCTCACTCTGTATTACTTTGCCAGCTCTAATGTAATCAAAGAGCAGTGACTTTGTTTTTCTTAGATGATGGAAAAGTTTGGAGCTCTGCAGGCTTTCACCTCAAAGGTTGGAACACATCAGTTTAAACCAATGACATAGCTGCCAACAAGAAATCATTGTTTATTGAATAGAGAAGCCAATGAAAGAGAGACTTTGGCTGATGCTCCAGGAAACACAAACTTAGAATTAGTAAGGTGTGTGATTATGGTTCCGATTTTTGGTAACTGTTGTGAAATTATTTGGTTTTTGTTTGAGCTAGTTTGGTGCGGTGGTTTGGTACATTTGGCTTGCTAGTTCACAATTAATTTCTTTACTTACTGTATTTTATTTCATTGCTCAGTGTGTGTGTGTGTGTGTCTGTGTGTGTGTGTGTGTGTGTGTGTGTGTGTGTGTGTGTGTGTGCGAGAGAGAGAAAGAAACTGTTACAGCTTTAGCTAGCTGAGACATCTATGTTAAACCATTATAGCTTTAGCTAGCTGAGACTAGCTGAGTATACTATGTATTTACTTCTAGCCTTTGGCTTCTGTGCTTTATAAATAATCCTTGCTGTGCTGTATGCTCTCATTTAGCTAATTGAGGCACTTAGCTTAAACTGTTTCAGCTGTTTGTGTTTCTCCTCAGTTTTTTTTAAAGCTAATGCCATGTCTCTTATTGCATTTCTAGTGGAAAGTTCACTAACCTCAACGCAAAAGCAGCCTCCATTAAACCAAGCATGAGTAAGTAGAAAACAGGTTTACAGGGTTGCATTAGAGATGAAAATTATGCAGTGTCACTTTTGTACTCCTCATTACACTACTGTGAAAAGTGTAGTGAGAAACTGACCCCATTTAAATGTCTTCTCTGGCCTGTTCATGGCTTTCTCACTCCCTGATTTATGCCTCTGCTCCACACCAGGCAGTATAACAAGTGCTCCACTGCCACTTCATTTAAGTGTTTCAAATTTGTCTTCTGTTTAAAGAGTTGTCTTGTTCAGATGACCTAACTGAGAGATGATACAATTTCCAGACATCTGTTGGAGACATCATATTGTTTCCAGTATAAATATGATGGTGAAAGCTGCTTTTAGAGTGTGTTCCAGCTTCTGTTTGATTCAGAATTCAGATTTTGCTTTATCTGACCACATTCAACAATCCACCTTCTGCCTCTAAACTTTGTGTTTGGATGGGTAAATGCGTATAAAGAACATTTTCAATTGGTCTTTTATTTTGCACTGTCCCATTGTATATATGTTGTTTTTAAGAGGACTTGACAACAATTGGTTTGCATTGGATTGGAGGCCCTGGTTCGATCCTGAGCTTGGGTTACTGACTGTGTGGAGTTCTGAAACTGTTTCCCATGTCTGTTTGGGGAGAACATGTAGAACTGTTTCAGAACTCTGCACAGTCAGTCCATCTACCAGCATCTTTTTTGAGAGCTGGGAGAAAACCGGGGGTTTCCTCAGGGTACTCCGGTCATCTCCCAAAAAAGATGCTGGCAGATAGACTGACTACTCTAAATTGACTTTAGTCGTGAGTGTGTGCATGAGTGCATGGGAAAATTTGTCAGATGCGGTTGGCTGGCTTCACGTGTCTTGGAGGCAGCACGTGATAGCCTTCGCCATCCCTGGTTGCAAGCTGTCTTATGATAAGGGAAAGCTGACTGGTGGGTGGGAATTGGCCAAGACTAAATTAGGGAGAAAATTGGGAAAAATACAAAAAAAATTCTAAATGTGCTTTGGCACGTTATGTAGATCAAGAGGCAGTTTAGCACTGAATAAAGGAGGTATTATGATGGTATAATATTCATAGAAAAACTGCTTTTTGACAATCAGTGTGCTGATGTCGTAGAGCACAGTAACAATGAAAATACAATTCTCTTCTTTTCACTTTTGGGGGTAACCAAATTTTAAATTGCTATGACTTTATTCTTGATTGAGATACGCACAAAAAAGAGAAACAAATTTCAGTTCAGGAAAGCCTGTAGTTTTCAGAGCTTCCACTCATTAGCCTAATAACGCATGTTAAATGAGGTCTTTCCAAAAACATCTCATCATTAACCATCTAATTGGAATACCAATAATATTACATGAGCATCCCACCAAGATCAGGGTTTTTGCGCAGTATAGCCAACTCACCTCTGTCTGTGTTGGGGACACCAAGATCAATGGTTGGGATGGAAGGATCAGCATGATCACTGTAGTACTCCAGATGTGAAGCTTGTTTCTCCCATGTCTTCTTCACCACAGGGACTACAGCAGATCAGGAGGTAATGAGTCAACACCAGCATTCCAGGCTTGCAAAAATCATACAATGCTTAGGATTTACTGGTGTTGTAATGGTGCCTGCTCTAGAGTAGACAAACATGAAAATTTACTGCAGCTGTAATGACTTCTATTACAGAACAACACATTAAAACGTCTCTCAAATAATATTGTTTCTCCAATAGTTCTGATATAAATCTGAATTATTTAGTGTTAATAGTTCCTTTTTGCTTGTACAATGACATACCAAATATTTGCAATGGTTATTTAAATCAAAGCTCGTGACATCTATGATGTCTGTTTTAGCCCATTTATTTGGATAATGTGCAGATATAAAGTCAAAAGAAAGTCAAACAAAACCAATAATCCACAATTAGAACACATCAGTGATTCAAAAAAAATGTTAGCTAGCAATACATAATAATTACTTGTAACACTCAGCCACATAGAATACACTGTTTTCTTGATTTATCTTCTAAACATGGGCAAACTCTGCAACACTATTCTTCCCAGGAATGTATTTTTAAAATACTCTATCCTAATGACTACAGCACTATTGCATACAACTGTACAAAAAATGTCCAAACATGCAGATTTATTAACTGAGCTATTAAAATCATCAGTTTTTGTCATCCACTATTCCTTATCCATCACGACAGGAGTTTGTCTTTCCTGCAAGTAATGCGTTTAGCTGTATATCAGGAAAAAAACAAGTGAAGACTGGCTGAATGCTGTAATGGATTTCTCCTTTCCAGTGGAGAGACACATGGAAATAACATTAAGGTCTGTTTGCATTTCTAATTGTTACAGGAACAATGGTTTGAGGTTAGGTTTAGGGTTAAGAAAGGATCATCTATATCACTGATCAACTCATCTATACTGGTTTCACCTCTTCATCTTCAGAAGCTTGCGTAGCTAATGAAGGGCTTTTGTCCACAACATCCTGTTTCTGATGAAACTCTTTGGGTGTGTGGTAAAGTGTTCAATGTAAAATGTTCAAACTGAATTCACTAAGCACAGCTAGCCCAAAACAGCAAGGATAAGGAAAGGGAAACAAATAGGTCTAATATCCTACAAGGACAGACCAATAACAGCAAAGATTATCAAGACCAAAACAATGCTTCAGATATGTGGATGATAACTAGGTTAAAGTCAAAACCCAGGACGTGCAACCTGAACAATTCAACTCAGTGGACTCACAAGATACCAAAAGGCCTCTTTAGTATGCAAAAGGAGAACAGCAATTTAGACACCTTTATAAACCACCTTACACTGATCTGTTTTTGCTATCACACCCCTACTATAACACAATCTATAGAATAATCCAAGGACAAGGAGTGCAAACATGGGGAAAGGTTTAAAAGCAGTTGTTATCTAAATTGGGCTTTTGTCAAACAGCAACAAGATCCAACAGGAACCCCAAACCCATTATTCTAACAGCAAAGGAAGGACAAACAAAGAAATGTATTTTCTTATACAAACCAGTAGTACCAAAGCAACATGAGATTAACTTGGAGGCCAAAGGTAAATGGGATACACTACTTCATCAGGGTCAAGTGGAGTAAAAATGTGCCTGACAAGGAACTTTGCAGAAACTAATGTTCAGGCAAAGGGTATTAGTAACTAAATTCTTCAGCTAGATTGACTTTTGCAAGGCCACTCCATCCTTATCAAGATTTCCTAAGATACACAAGGAGATAGCTGCTCACAGGAATATCAACTTTGTGACAGACAGTATTGACAAATACATTGGCCGGCCACTAATTCGGGCCTCTTAGTGCTAAACATCACACAGCACATACAAAACTCCAAGGGCACTGTAAAACCAGTCTGGAGATTAAATCTTGAAACGGGTGACTGCACATCAATGTATATATGCAATCAAAGCTCTGAATCCAAGGACATTTCCTAAGGAACAATACACTAAGACACCAGGAAATCACTCGTTTTCTCTGCGTAGCCAATAAGTGGAGTAATAAGTGGAGACGAGAGGCCTGAACGCCTTCCAGCAAACGAGCCCAAGCCACTCTTTCAGATACGTGGATGCTATCTGGGTTAAAAGCAAAGCCCTTAAGGTAGAACCCTTTACTGAACGTATCATATTACACATAGGGAAGTGGTGGCTTATTGGTTAAGGCTTTGGACTAGTGATGAGCTTGTGAAGGTTGTGAGTTCAAAACCCAGCACCACCAAACTGCCACTGTCAGGTCCTTGAGGAAGACTCTTGACTCGACTGCTCAGGTCTGTCCTGTTTCAACAGTAAGTCACTCAGTATAAAAACATCAGCCAAATGAGCAAAAGTAAATATCACTTCAGTGGGCAACTACATAAAGTACACACAAGTGTAGATTGTCTTTGGCTGACAGATAGAACCTTATAAAACCAAGTTTGTGAGTTGGTTTTATACACACAAAACACCACAGGGAAATAAAGTATCCCTCAGAGATGATATAACAGTACACCTAATTAATTTACTCAGTCAATTACTCAATTTACTCAATCTTGTCATTGCTACTGTTTGCAGTCACCAATATTATAGTTATGGTTATGATATTTTTTTGCTGTCATTATTCCTGCTGCTGTTGTTATTGGCATAATAAAAATCCTCCTCTTAAAAGTTCTTTAAAGTCACTTCTGAGAGATAATTATGATAATCAAGCCAATTAAATGCTGGCACCAGTTCCACAAATACGTCCTTCCTTTCCAGATATGTCTTCAGAACAGTTGGCAACAATTAAGTTGTCTCATTAAGTGGAGTAACGATGGGATGGGTTGGATCTATGTGAGTGCTCAGGTCCATCAAGACCTGTGATAATGTGACAGGCAAACCAACCCAAAATAGCAAACGTAAAAGGCAAATGTTAGAATATTCTGATAGAGCACATTAGAAGATGGACACTATGAGGACAGAAAGTGGCTGTGTGATCAGCCAGGTGTGTATCTGAACCAAGCTCATTCTGCTTCTGTGAAGACATTAGCGATCAATGATTTTCAAAGTGATAATGGGATACCTGAATGTAGGACTTTATTCTCAATCGCAATCATGAATGATACACCAGGTTCAGCTCATTATAAAGTTCTAATGAGTTCAGATAATTATTAATCAGATTTATTAGCAAAAGGGTAAACAATGAACTATACAAATAGACGGAGAAATATAAATGTAATTTATAAAGGAAAAAAAAATGTTTCAGCTTTACAAGACAAAATGGATGGACAATCCTTTGAGGTACAACTAGAAGCTTGAGGCATTGATGAAAGAGGATTTGTGTGTACATATGAAGGTATCCGCCGTATTTTCAGTGTTCAGATGAGCCATTTCTGTTTATTTCAGCTGACTAGCTCGTATTCATCACAGCACCTATCAACATTGCCATTTAACATCTCATAGTTAATGTTAATAGATATGGATTTGGGGAAATCTGCTATTGTGTGTGCACTTAAGGGTTGCCATAATAACTAGCACAAAAAAAGGTTTTCTTACAGCAGGTGTGTTTTGACCGTAAACCATGCACCACAGCTAAACGTGGATGTGAGATGCCATAAGATCTCCATCTGCCTCCTAAAAATTAAGAAGCTCTTTGGCTTTGGTTAAAAGATTTGAATCTAAAGAAACCACTGAAGCGACCGCATGTTTGCTCTTTTCACTTTGGACAGATGATATACGGAGGAGCTCCATATCCAGAGAACCGATGTGCTCCGATGCTCCAGTGAAATCTCTGAGGTGGTGTCTTGTCCAGGAAAATACAGTTGTTTGAAAGCCCAGTGGTGTTCACTGTGCCGAAACAACAGCTGAGACAAGGATTGAGTTATTTCAGGAGTTGTCTGCTATCTTGTATAACCATTAGACTGGCTAGCTGGCAAGGGAACATTAGCTGCATCTGTTCATAACAGTAGCTTGTGCAGTCAAATAGCCATGCTCATAGCTCTCGCACAAAAAGAGGAAATACAAGCGTGTTGCAAAATAAGGTGGATAGTGATGCGCCATATGATCAAAAAAAATTCATAGTGGTGTGGGTCAAAGTTTCAACATCATTTGGTGAAGCAATATTAAGATCCATGCCCTGGTTCTGCACTACAGGTGCTAATGGGAGGGTGTAGACACTTGGCAACTAAGAGAGAATAATTAAAACTGCGTTTTTATCCGTGTTGTGTTTTAGAAAGTATAGGAAATAGGAAACGTACTGATATTAGTGAGGGAAACAGGAAACCATCTGTATTACCAGAGACCTGATACCAGCCATGGTGCCTGATACCAGGCATGAAATGATTATCTAATGAATCGAAAGCGGCTGAGATCAAGAATGAGGAGAAAGTTCTAAAGTGAACAGTCATTTAATACTCATGAAAGAACAATCTTAGTGCTGTGTCAGGAATGAAAGACAGCTTGAAGGAGTTTCAAAAGGACTGCCGTTATCTAATAAGCTTCGTAAGTGTGTGGCTACAACACCAACACATAAACCAGAAATAAGAAATTGGATTAAAAAAAAAGGGTTGATGGTTTTCCAGTGAGTCAGGCTTAAGAACAGGAATATGTGTTTTAGGAGCAGTAAGGACATACTGGAACTAGAAATAAGTGACATTAATTAGATGACATATGACAGCAGAGATGACAGATACGTATTAAAAGTAGGAGTAGGTGCCGGATAAATCAGGCAGAAAGATGCATTAGTTGCAGAGATAAGATCAGAGATAACTGTGGCTGTGTAAGAAAAACACAATTCACAGGGCTTGCATGAAGGGGAGGCTGTATGATATATTTTGCTAATTTTATCTTTAAAGGAAGGTTCTTTAAACAAGAAGAGTTCCACTAATTAGCTTCTTGCACAGTTGTATACCAAGACCTCCCACTTCTCTTTCTATCCTGGTTAGAGACACTTCTGTTCTGTGAAGGGAGTAGTACACACCTTTGTGTAGATATCTTCAATTTCTTGGCAGTTTCCTGCATGGAATAGCCTTAACTTCTCAAAACAACAATCGACTGATGAGTTTCTGAGGAAAGCTTTTTCATTCTGGCTATTTTGAGACTATATTCAAACCCAAAAATGCTTATGCTTCACATACTCAAGTATGCCAAGAAAGGCCGGTTTTAATGCTTCCTTAAACAGTACAACATTTAAACAACATTTTCATAATTGCACAAGGGTTTTCTAACGATGAATTAGCCGATTAGCTAACACACTGTGCCACTGGAACACAGGAGTGAAGGTGAACAATCATCTGTTTCCAGCTATAGGAGTCATTTACAACATTAACAATGTCCAGATTGTATTCCTGGTCAACCTAATGTTGTTTTAATTGAAAAAGGTGATTTAGACCTTCCTTTAAACACAAGCACTTGCCTTTAAACCTAAAATCAGGGGATTGAAAATGAGAACTTAAGACACAGATAGTGTTTTTATTTCCTTTGCTTTCAAATGTAATATGATGTAAGCAAGAGAATATTTTAAAATGGCAACATGACTAGTACCTGTTCATAGGATTTAAAAAGATGATACTATTAATGAATTAATAGTGTGATATTTATGCATCTAATATTGGCTTCAAATAGGATTCCAGGCATTTTAAGTACATTTACAGTCCCTAACATAAATCCTAGCATGATATACAATATTGTTGTTCCATCAGAATGGCATGTAACGGCACCTTTGTTTTACTCAAGCTTCACCCCATGCATGCAACTCTTGCACAACTTCTGAATACTGCTTAAGTCTATAGGTGCATCTGAGGTCTGAATACTGATGCGCTCAATTTCTATACATGCACATAACTCTGAATATGGGCCACAGTGTATCTGTAAATGTAGCTGTCCTGATTTAGATCTGTCTATCTAATTAATTAATATTAATCTACATGTAAACTATTGTGTTAAAATAATTACACTTGGAAGGTCCATGGTATTTTTTGGAAAAAAAGAAAAAATTCCAATATGAGACAAACTGGGTATGAAATAAAACAAACATTTCTGAATGCTCCACAAAGGATAAACATTATTAACCTGATGAAAGCAATGACAAATCAACTCACCTCTTTCTGTGTGGAACTTCTTGCATGTTTTCACCGCCACAAATATGTCCTCCCTTTTAACAGGCTCACCCTGATGAGGAAAAAAAAAACATGAGGAGATGATATCAATATTGACACACACACATGCAAACACACACACACACACACACACACACACACAAAACACTGTGAAACTGAAACTGACAGGGCAGTGAACCAATTTCCCCACATCAAACATCACTTTATCCTCACAAATCTCACCTCATTATTATGTGCTCTCTGCATACACAGGGTCGCTGTCCACAAAACAAACACTGATATGCATGCGTGCACACACACAAACACAAACACAAACACACACACACACACACACACACAGAGTGTACAGAGAGACTTTGAAGCTCTATTTAAATCCGGAGCATGTAGTATAGGTTTGAGTGACTCTATAAAGCGTGAGGTTTGAATAGTGTCCCAGGGATCATTCTCTAGTGTGACAGATTTTACTTTCTGGTTTACTGAAAAGAACCAGACCCTGAATTTTATCTTCCTTCCTGATTTCTCCTTCAGGCGAAATGTGAATATCAAATATTACACAAAATATACAACATCAAATATCATATTTATTTCAGATCAGTATTAGTATTAGTATCAATAGTATCTCATTAGTATATGAAAATTATTCATTTAATAATAAGATTTTTGTAGTGGAAATATAGTGCTTTTTTTTAGAAGAATATTACATTTAAATAGAATGTGTATGTTAGATTGTGTAGATAATAAAACTTAGATAATAAACTGCCCATATCTGGGGAAAAGAAATTACACTGATCAGGTAAACACCAATGTTGTCTTTAAAATATGAATAGATAGAATTTAGTGGAGGTTAATCACTCAGGGCATCTCTAATTAATTAATTCTTCCTTTTAGGATTAACACACATTTTTTAAAAGAGTTTCTCTCACACCAACTAGTCAGGAGCTACATTTAGCCATGAGAAGGAGATACTTGTCCAATCAAATAATAGGACATGTGAATTCTAGCTCGTCACTTAAGCACTAGGCTTTATATAAGAAATCCTAAAAAAATAACAATTGCGAGACTCACAGTTAAACTGTCAATTTCCCAGCCCCACTTCCCAGATGTGTGGCGCTCAACTCGTCCTAGTCTTGGTTAATCTTGCTCACTCAAACAAAAGAAAAAAAGCTCTTTTCACTTTACACCTTCACTTCACCTGCAGGAGCTGTGCTGCCAGCTTTTCCCCCCATTCTCCTTTTTTTCCCTTTTTGTGTTAAAATAGGTACATCACAATTACCCTTTGGCTTCACGGCTCCTCACCGTCTCTATGAGATGTGCTTCTGAAATAATTGGATCTTCTCAGAGAAAATTATCTAACCTAAATCCATATAAAAAGTCTTTCAATTGAAAAAATAAATGGATAGATACATAGATAGAGAGAGATCGATAATAAATAAATGAATAAAATAAAATAGATTAATAAAATAAATAAAAAATAAAAAAATAAGCAAATCATATATTACATAAGTATTATATAATAAAAACAAATTCTAATAAAATATAATAAAAATAAGGCTACGTCACTCTATCCTGTTGTTGATTATTTTCCTATAACAGCATAGCCCCAGGTGTTTTATCGCTTACTTAATAACTGAGAGTAAGTAGTCAGAAGTCAATATTAAACACATACAGTCCTGTTATTTGATTTTAGATTATGATTTCAATTGTTCCAACTGATGCTACAGTGATTTCAATACCAGTAATATCACCTGGATCAAATCCATGATCAAGCATAAATATACACATAGACACATGCACAGATCTGAGAGAGCAAAGCATTGTGACAGCACAGAGATATTCAGGAAATATCTGCTGCTTGGAATAAATCAAGAATGTTTGCTTTAGTGGAAGGATGGTCAAAAACACTCTTTATGCATTTGAAAATATGTGGATGTGAGGCTGGTCTGAGTAAGGCTCTGTGCTGAGGGAAGCACCACCTAGGCGTGATAACATCAGATCTGAAGTGAGCTGATAAAAGATTGAAGGTGAGGAAAGGAAGTTATTTCAGTAGGTCTGAGATTAATGTTGGACCTGCTGGGAATCCTGACAAGACTTGCTGACAAAGTAAAATGCAAAAGAAACTCACACTGCTGTGGAAGCCTTATTATACAAATTATAATGATTTCTTATTGAGGGGAAAAGTACCTTTCCAAAAAAAAAAAAAAAAAAATCCATTTTCATTTAATAACTCATGTTCATTTCCTATTGAAATCTCATTACAATATACAATTAGTACAGCAATGGAGTCTAACAGTTAATTTTATTATTAAACAGTATTAAACACATAGCACTCGTGACTGAACCTCGAACAATGTTAAAAATTAGGACTTTAGATGAATGTGAATGAAGCGTCCACAGAAACATGGCTCAGAATTATATACCATATAAACAGAAATGTGGCTCTGTTTATATGCTATATAATCTTTAAAACAAAGCCCCTGTCCTGTCTTGTATGCTGCACTGTGGTCCTGGACGAATGATACTCCATTCCACTGTTTCACCTCAACAGAGGAGCCGCACAACACCGGTGCCAAAAAGAGAACCGCAAAGATTATCACTAATTCCATACAGCCAGGTCAAAAAAAAAAACTATACCACAAAGTTATAAAAAACTGCAGCACAAAATAAATAAAATCAAAGGAAACATGAAAAAATCCAAGCCACTAGAGGTTAAAGAGTTTAGCTCACAAATCCAAAAAAGCCTCTCTTTGCAATGATTTCTTGTCTCGATTCCCCCCATCCTGTGAGGAAGGACCCTCTCAATGCCCAGGAACTTGAAATCTAAAAAACAATATTTGGCTCAATCAAAATGTTGGGAGACAGGAGATGTATGATCTTGTCTCCTGATAGCACTCATATGTTCAATAATTCTGATACATAATGTACATTTATTTATATAATGATAATTTCTATTATTATTTCTATTATATATATTTCTATTATATATATATACACATATGAGACATGTAGTTATACAAGTAAGCAATTGCTTAATGTTATAAGTTTTGGAAGTATGCGGATGTGTAAAAGATTTGATGTAATGAGAACAGGAAGTACAATTGTTAAATGGAAAATTCCCCTGGGCATCGATGAGGGTTGCAGAGGAGATGATGGTAGTATCAGCATGCACCAATCTATCCCTGAGGTTAGCATTCCTATAATAAATACACAGAGGGGGATCAGTGAATATGCCCATCAATTCCCTGTCACTTCAAATAATATACCAGTGATTAGAAATTATCTTTTTAATCTCTGAACTCAAAGGACTAAATGTAGATTTAAAAAAAAAACACATGAAAAATTGCTGATTGGTCTTTTCTAGCATGGATGAATAACGGACTCTATCAAGTGCAGTGTCCAACCAATTGCTGGCGTATCCACATGACCTGAAATCACCATATAAAACCTGAGCTTGAGCTTCAAAATCATTTATATTGGAACAAATATGATACAGTCTTGAGAACTGACTATATTGTAGACCTCGTTTCAGATAGACTGGATGAATGCTATTAGCAGATAGTTTTGTTTTTTTTTTAATATATAGACAGAGGACACAATTCGCCCACCAATAATTGAGATACTGGTGTCCAAAAAATTAACCTTCATGGTACCCATATGACGTGTAAATTTAATGGATGGTCTCAGGCAATTCATATATAAAATAAAAGCTTCTCATAATTATAATTTCTCACAATAGTTTATCATAAACAGGGGCCATAGCGGCACGCATAGTTGTTCCCTCAAGTTCAGCCATATTTACAATAAGTCATTGGACAAACCATCGTCATCAGTGTGTAGATCAAGAAAATGCCAGAAGACCCTCAGTATGAGGAATGTATATAAAAGATACCATCCATTGTGGCAAGTATAATGTCTTCTTCCAGATTGTTAATAGCTGACGAGTGCTGAAGAAAATCTGTTGTGTGTTTAAGGTAACTAGGAAGAGATGTGACTAAAGGTCTCAGAAAAAAAATCAGCAACAATTGGAAAGTGGCTCTTTTTTTAGAGACTGTTTTTTTACCAGCCACTATAGGCCACTTATTATTATTATTATTATTATTATTGTTATTATTATTAATGGCTGTTAATCACTTCAGGAAAAGAAATATCTTCAGAAAGTTCTGAACCTATTCAAAGAAACAGGACATGTTCAATGTGTTCTCAATAACAAGTGATTTCTATTCCAACGTTTAAACAGGAGCCTTCATTAGCAATACTTTACCGAAGGCAAAAGTGCACTAGCAATCTCAGGAAGTACGACTGCAGATGAGTGTGATGAAGGTGTGTACAGAATCACAGCAGCTTGAAATTTGTCTGGATTTCCGTGTTTGCACAAGATTAAACCGGGACTTTCTACCTCTGGTGTCCTTGTAATGCCATGTCACATGTCTCAAATCAAGCAAAGTAAAATGAAAGAGGAGAATGTCATAACCTCCTGAGGGAAAGTGAAACAGTGCCTTGAAAAGTGTTTTACATCCACCATGCAATCTAACTGAGTTTCTCTGAGTATTAACATCAAATATTACAATGTTTCTGGAGTTTTAAGCTAAAACATTATTATTATTATTATTATTGTTATTATTATTATTATTGTTGTTGTTGCTGTTTTTGTGAAATCATTTTTAATTTAATTTCTTTGTATTTAATTTTTTAAATTTAATTTCTTTGTATTTAATCAATGTAATTAATTAATTTAGTTAATTATTCCTTTAGTCATTCTGTCATTCGTTCATTTATTCATTCATTTATTTATACTTTCCTGTTTCTAATGTAGCACTTTGCTATGTTTTTGCTTCATGTGAGTGTGACAAGCACGTTTTCTTTTGCAAAAACAGACTAATTAATCAAAAAAAAAAAAAAAAAACCTTTTTAGTTATTATGGCAAGCTAGGAATCATTCAAGAACATTATTTATCCAGTAGTGTGTTTACTGATTGCATTGCATTTTTTTGTTTTGTACTCCTAAACACTACAACTCTGTGATACACCGTACATGACTACAGCTTGCATGCTGAATGTTGTACATGTACGTTGAATATTCTTGCTCTGAGGTGCTGTATATAAATAAAAAGATTCACTGATGAAGAGTGAAAGCTGAGAGTAAGTACTGAGTGTGCTTGCCAGATGTTGTGTTTACCTACACACAGCGGTGAGTGTGTGTTAACAGTAGTGGCACAGCGCTGGGCTTGAGGTGAATGCTCCGGCAATGTACACAGTTCAGGAACTGCCGTAAGTCGAGGCCCTTTACCTTCATCCCAGATGTACAGCGCCACCTAGAACAACAACACACTTTAATGTTACACCACTGATGCATCTATAAGCATAGCAAAGTAATAAGTGACTACTACCATCAGTGTTTAAATATTATACCCCTGCTCTCTTCAATATGCACTCAATTTCAGTTTTTTTTACTAATAGATTTCATCTTTCAACAAAAATATCGTATAGTCAATATTTCATCATTTCATGCCAACTCATTTCAGTCCAATCTCCTCAGCTTAACATTAAAAAAAGACAACATGAAAAATACATGTAATTTAATGACAATTAATTCAGCACTCAGGAGGATCAGACAATTAATTCAGCACTCAGGAGGATCAGACAATTAATTCAGCACTCAGGTGGATCAGACAATTAATTCAGCACTCAGGTGGATCAGACAATTAATTCAGCACTCAGGAGGATCAGACAATTAATTCAGCACTCAGGTGGATCAGACAATTAATTCAGCACTCAGGTGGATCAGACAATTAATTCAGCACTCAGGTGGATCAGACAATTACTTCAGCACTCAGGTGGATCAGACAATTAATTCAGCACTCAGGTGGATCAGACAATTAAATCAGCACTCAGGTGGATCAGACAATTACTTCAGCACTCAGGTGGATCAGACAATTAATTCAGCACTCAGGTGGATCAGACAATTAAATCAGCACTCAGGTGGATCAGACAATTACTTCAGCACTCAGGTGGATCAGACAATTAATTCAGCACTCAGGTGGATCAGACAGTTAATACTCAAATTGGTCAACTTTGACCAATTTGCTATTTTTTTCTCATCTGATTGGCATAAGGTAATTAATTTGTCCAGGCTATGTACCTAAACACATAAACTTAAGGATAATTCACTGACTTTTCGGTAGTTTCTTCCCCTTTTCTGTGGCGTTCCAGTCATGACTATGAGAAGATTCAGAATAAGAATTGTCTCACTGTCTGACTGTTAAGTTTGCAAAGCAAGTACAGTTTTGTTTTCTGGTCAGTTTACCTTTTTTAAACCTTTTTTCAGATTTTCGATTCTGGAAATGCACATATATTGGCTAAAATTTGATACAGCCCAACAGTCTGATAGAAGAAGCTGGGTTCAGGGTTAAGGGCCTTGCTCAAGGTGGTGCTGGGGCTTGAACGACAGAAGCGGGTAACATCACCGCTTCACCCATACTAGGAATTTGTGCTCTGCATTTAACCCATCCAAGTGCGCACACACACAGTAGTGAACACACACACACACACCCGGAGCTGTGGGCAGCCTTTTTTTTTTGCTGCGGCGCCCGGGGAGCAGTTGGGGGTTCGGTGCCTTGCTCAAGAGTCTCACCTCAGTCGTGGTATTGAGTGTGGGAGAGAGCGCTGGTCATTCACTCCCCCCACCTACAATCCCTGCCGGACCCGAGACTCGAACCCACAACCTTCAGGTTCACCTTCGGGTTCTGACTCTCTAACCATTAGGCCACGACTGCGCCCTGCGCCCTGCGCCCAGCGCCCAATGCCCAATGACAAATGCCCAATGCCCAATGACCTAGGCTTGATCCTGAGCTTGAGTAAGAGTACAGAGTTCAATTTCATTCAGTCCTTTGAAAATACATGTTGAATGTATGAAAACAAATTGTGTTAGTGTAACTCGATTCATTCGCGTGGAACTGATATATGCATTTGAATTAAGTAAATTCAATGAGATTTTTTTGTGAGACCTTCAGAGAAAACATTTCAGCGCTATGTGTGAGTCATTTCCTTTCACAACTGATGAAACACCTCGAGTGAGTGAGGAAATGTCATCAAGATTAAAATTCAAGTCTAATTACCTAGACATACACCTAAGAGACATTCAGACTGACCTACATGACTCCAATCCTTCACCGAGAACCTTTCTGAGGCATTACAATGCTTCAATTTCATAATACTCTTCCTGTCAAATTATTAAATAACCTCCAATCCAAATTCATTTATTCACTGAGGAGTCAACTGTGCAAATCCTAAAGCTGAAAGCTAGAAAGATATGGTGGCTACATCAATAACTTCCAAATAGCATTTATATTCCAAACATATTCTAACACCATATTGTCACACTATGGGCTGGAACTAATGGTAATGTCTTCAGACAGTCCAGGACTTTTCATATACCTTCATAGACAAGAAAATGTGACTTTCACAGTACATCCAGAGGCACTCTGAAAAAAAAGAAAAAAAAAAAAAAATCCAGCCCTGCGCACCAAAGGCAAGACGGCCGACATCAATGGTATATGAAAGAAATGGAAAAGAAAAGAGAAAAAGCAAGATAGAGGTATCATGAAGGTGATTTAATTTAAGAGAGAGAGAGAGGACTGAAGATGTGCAGTGATAGGGAGTAAAAAAAAAAAAAAAAAAAAAACTTTCAGGAGACAAGCTAGGCCCAGAAGGCGTAAAAAAAAGAGTGAGTGAAGAGAGAGATGGAAAGAGACACAGAGTGGCATTGCCGATCTGAAAAGGTCCTTGACTCTGCAGCGTGACTATTTTAAATTGGAGAGCTGCCTGCATGGAAAGGCGTATGAAAAAGAACATGATGAGAGATCAGAGTGCTCGCAAGTAAAGACTGAATATCAGCAGTCAGCATAGCGGATTTAAATTAGAAAATAATATATAAAATTCATGAACATCATGACTGAAGTCTTAATAAAAAAGTGCATTAGTGTGCAAAATCAATACAAATTTGACTTACCTCGTGTTTGAGGTCTATGGTGAAGTCTGACTTCAGAGGCTGTTCTTGTACCTTATTGGCAAGCCTGAAATGAAAAATCCATTCAAATTAGTTTTTTAAGCACCTAATTAAGCATACACCGGGAGTTAATTACACCATATATCGTGATATATACATTATAATTGACAATAATTATTGCTCTTTGTGAGTTTTGCATTTATTCTTTCAACACGGGGATAAAATGTGATTAGTCACTTCCCTGAAAACCTGACAGCATTTAATATACAGTGGCACTACTGATCGGAAAACTCCAGGGCTGTCATTTATCATTTAATTTTGCATAGAAATCTTCAATTTGTGTGCATGTACTGCCAGGACGCATAAGGAAATTGCCATTTATCACACAGCTGTACACAATAGATGATGATAAATTCCACGTACTCTAAACTGATGTGCTCGTGCACGCCAACCCTCATTTATATAAAGAAGCGCCCCCAAAGCGCCATTTACGTAGCCTGCTTGTGGCACTGCATTGCTCCGGTATATTGACTGATAACGAAATGGAGCAACTGTTACACAAAGTAGAGTAAAGTTATTTAACACTTTCATGAGTGGTTTGTTTAAAAAAAAAAAAAAAATACACAATATTTAATTTTGTTTTTAAAATGTATAGCTACATGTGTGCAGTCTATTGCCCCAATTACATTTAGAAAAATTGCAATGGCGTAAAAATATTTATTTATTTATTTATTTAGTTAGTTAGTTAGTTAGTTAGTTAGTTGAGTTCGCTCGCTGCTGCTGGGGGTGGCCCCATATGGACGGCCTGAAGAACTGTTTGGTTTGCAGGATGGTGCCACCTGGGGGCTGTGGAGATGGCATGGGGATCACATATGGGGAGCTGTACTGTAATGGCTTGGGACTGCGATTGCTGTAGTGGCTTGGGGGCTACGGTTGCCACGAACACCTTCATACTCAGGACTCCATCAGTGGACAGTGGATAGATTTTAACCAACCGGACTTCCTGTGAAAACTATGATGAATTTACTGGTTGCACAATTGCACTATTTGTCCATATAGTACACAATAATAGAAGGGATTTATTTATAATTGCACTATCCGTTACACCCAGATGAGGATGGGTTCCCTTTTGAGCCTGTTTCCTCTCAAAGTTTCTTCCTCATATCATCTCAGGGAGTTTTTCCTTGCCACAGTCGCCTCTGGCTTGCTCATTTGGGATAAATTCACATATTTACAATTTATTTTTTTAATCCATTTATTTCTGTAAAGCTGCTTTGTGACAATGTCCATTGTTAAAAGTGCTATACAAATAAAACTGAATTTATTTATTTATTTATTTATTCTGCTGCCATATTTGGAAATGTAATGTATTGTAGCTTGAGCAATATGAATGCACATAAGATGTGCCATTGTTCGGCTCATTGTTGGTTGGGAAATGTTTCTAATTTCTCATTGAATCATGCACATGGCTAAAAACCCTAGAACAGAGATCAACTAAAACTGCACTGGGCAAACAAACTCAACGGATGAGCTACTCATCACTCTCAGAAATCAATCTTTCCATGTGTCTTTCATATGATTTTACTTTACAGTTCGTCTGTGTCACCTGTCTGTCCCTTATGAGCACCGCAACCAGAAATGTCTCTGTCCATTAATGCTGACATGACTGACATTAATTGTGATGAGAGCTCCTCATAATCAGCTTACTCACGATTTATTTTTATGTCACTCAGGGTTTCTGCATACGCATGGTCAGGAGTGTGTGTAAATATATGCACATCCTCACGCGCAAGAAAATCACAAGATAAATCGCATTCTCTTTGTAGATATGTGTGTATGCACAGGTAATGCACACGGCTATGTTTATGAATGATTTATAAATGAGAGCTCTGAATACTAGAATCCAGCACAGCTTCAGCACCATGGACAGCATCTTACAAGAACACAGTGGTGTGGGCTGTTGAGGTGAGGTGGAAGTTATATGGACATTAAAAGGTCAGAATAAACACCTAATACTATACCATACAATCCGTTAAAGCTGAGGTACACAACCCTGTTAAACACATTTTATTATTCGCTGCTCTGACACATCCAATTTTGACTGTTAATTAGCTGATTCGTTGAATCTGGTATGAAGCATGTCTCACTGGATGGATTTCCTGGACCTGCTGGAGACATTATATCTCACAGTTGGCTTGGAAATATCTGGAGAAACCCCAGGAGGAGCTGGAATCTGTGGCAGGGGATAAAGAAGTCTGGGCTAACCTTCTCAGCCTGTTGTCACTGTGATTCTTACCAGTAAAAGAGGAAAGAAAGTGGATAAATGAATGTATTAAAGATAAACACCTCTCTTAGTAGCACTAACTACAAGTTCCTCATGCAAACCGCCAAAGGCTTGTTCAGTTGTTGGATGCCTTTCTCTCTTAAAACTTTTGATGTTAGATCCAGAAGAGGAGGCTGCCTCTTTCCTTACAGATATCACTGTGCTCTTAGACATGAGTGATATGTGTTTGGGATTGTTCATTCATTCATTCATTGATTCATTCGTTTATTTATTCATTCATCAACGTTAACCACTCTGGGTTGCAATTAGTCCGGACTCTATCCCAGGAACACTGGGCTGGAGGTGAGAATACGGAATCAAATGTTATCTAGAAGGAACCAATTGCTCTCTAGAAGGAATCAAATGCTGCCTAAAAGGAATCAAATTTTATCAAAAGGAATCAAATGTGTTTTAGAAGGAATAAATTGCTCTTTAGAAGGAATCAAATGCTGTCTAGATCATATTTGCCCACACATTTAAATGAATAAATTCTTTATGGATATTTGCTGGTAGCTTTTTCCAGACTTCTTGGAGAACCTGCTACAGTTCTTCTGTCTATACAGGTAAAATCAACAACTTTGATGATGTTTATTTTTTACTGGTTTTTGAGAGAAACTCAATATGGTTTGTGTTCCAATAAAGAGTCTTTTGCACATTCATTTTCAAAGGTTCACTGCTGTATGGTTTAATAAGTAAATCTTCAGGTAGGCTGTTCTAAGAATCTCACATGCTCTTGTTTCTGCAGGTCCCTGACAGCCTCCATGATTTTTATCCATGGAAACTACTTTAGATATTACTTTCTTTGAAGACATTTATGCCTTTGGAACAAATACAAGTTCAGCTTTAAAGTGCATTCCATGTACATGATATTATCTGGGTTTTATAGTTGAGAAGAAAGTAATTTGAACCTTTCTTCCTTGTTTCATGTCTAGCTGAATCACAACTGTCTCCACAGCTGCTAATAAAAGTGCCTACGGCTCTGACAATTATCAGTCGGAGACAAAGACGAGCCAGAAATTCTTCTGTTAACCTTATATTACTTCACAGTAAGTGAAGCCAGCATTAGTCTCATCATTAAAGTAAGATTTTATTAACAAAACTGTTATTGCCAATATTATGTCATTTAATATGCCAAATTATGCCATGCCCATCTATCCTATGATGTACGGTAAAAACAACACAGATTATGGAATCTATGGTGCTGTCTTGTTGCCTAGTAATGGGCTAGACATATAACAGCCTTGCTGAATGAGGCCAAGAAAATGGCTGTGCCACAACAGCCTGAACAATTTCATGTCCCATCAATCACTTCAATTCAATTCAATTCTATTTGTATAGCGCTTTTAACAACGGACATTGTCACAAAGCAGCTTTACAGAAATATATTAATTCAGGATATAAATTTTAAATTTATGAATTTATCCCTAATGAGCAAGCCAGAGGTGAAGGTGGCAAGGAAAAACTCCCTGAGATGATATGAGGAAGAAACCTTGAGAGGAACCAGACTCAAAAGGGAACCCATCCTCATCTGGGTGACACCAGACAATGCGATTATAAATAAATCCCTTCTATAACTGTACACTATATGGTCAAAAAATGCAATTGTGTAACCACGAAAGTTCATTATAATTTACACATGAAGTCTATTTTGCTGAAGTTATCATCTGTTCACTGACTTGAGTGCAAAACTGTTTCTGGGAATTGCAAAAGCTATCAAAGCAATTGCAGTTCTAAGTCATCGCAGCAAAACGGTTCATATCCATTGTAGTCCAAAGCCATCTTCACGGTTTCCAAGTGGCACCATCCACAGTAATCTCACGTAACTTCCAAAGTGTGTGAGTGAGCTGAGCTGAAAGTGAGAGATCCAGTCTGACCTGGTGACCAGCGGCACGCTCAGAGCCCATCCTGCACTGAAGTCTGGGTACTTGAAGGCAGACGGGTTCTCAGCAAAGGCGTAATGGTGGATGATGGTGGATTCATCATCGTGAAGCGGCTTGCCAAGAAACCATTCCTGAAGGCACAGAAAAGAGGGAGCAGTGAGTAATTCTCATCCAACATCAAAGAAAATGCAAAGATTAGGGATGGAACAGAATAGGAATACATTATTCTGAATGAACAGATAACGTGTTCTGAACAGATACAGACACTAAGAGGAGGCGCAGTAGACAGAACCTTTGATTTATTTATTTTTTTAAATCACCATAGACCATATCTGTCACTTGTAAGTACTTACAAAACAGTTGTGAGTACTGCCTCTCTAATAACGGCATGACAGCTTGATCTACAGTCACCGGCCACTTTAATAGGAACACCTGTACACCTGGTCAGACTGTTTTGCATGAAAATATCAAGAGATATTTATTTATATCAAGAGCTGTTTATGTAATATTTAAACTAGTCCATTCGGCACCAACAACCACGTCACCATCAAAGTCACCGAGATCGCATTTTCCACCCTTTCTGGTGTTTGATGTGAATACTGACTGAAGCTCTTGTCCTGTATCTGCATGATTTAATGCACTGCACTGTTGCAACATGATTGGTTGACTGCATAATTTCATGAATGAGCAGGTGTACAGGTGTTCCTAATAAAGTAGTAGGTGAGTGGTAGGTGAGTACCATACTGTATGTTCACTATCCACTAACTAACTAACAAACTAACTTAATGAGTAAAGCATATACAGGAAGGAATGACCAGGAATCTTATAAAAACAATCTTATAAGTACGAATGATTGATTAATTTAAAATTAAAAGCAGTGTGCATTTTCCCTAAATTGTTTTCACCACAGTTCATTCGTGGTTCCCCCAGAGAGATTTAAAAAAATCATTAGTGTACTAGATCTAACCTTATTTTCTAAGACTTTACTGCTTTGATCGCTGACTGGCGCCAGAAATAAAATGGCGCCAGCGGAAAGACCTCGAGCGTATGAGTGCCTAAAACTTTCCAGGCAAGAGGTAAATGAGAAGGAGAAGGAGGAAATTTATACCTTTTATGACATTTCTCTCCTCAAATTTGCCCAAGAAAGGCTTTCCCCCGCTGTAAGCTGTGAATTTTAATACACCGCCAGCTCTCCCCTTAATGAAGAATTATATTATTATGGAACAGCTTTCAAATCCTTTCCGTTAACTGACATCTTAAAAAAATTACCCTGGCTCCATATAAGAACATCCTTTAAAACATTTTGTTCTTTGTTTTTAGACCTTATTACTATTTACTGTAATTATCTGGTGTCTATCCAGCGTCAGCACAGGAAGAGCACAGGTCTAAATCTGGTTCTTCTTAAGGCTTCTTCCCTATTCCATCTCAGGGAGTTTTTCTGTCACTGTCACTACAGACTTGCTCATTTGGGATCCAAATCTGCACCCGGATTTCTGTAAAGCTGCTTTATAGCAACAATGTCTGTCAATCTAGTCTAGTCCAAAACGTGGAGCTGATCCTGTGGAAGTGGAAGTGCACCTGATCTCCAGCAATGTAACCTGGAAGACATCTACTACTGTAATCTCTTTTAGGAAGAGTTTGTGTTAGCAAGATATATTTAAAGCATTTCATCATAAAAAGTACAGAGTAGCTGGCAGTTAATGATAACAGATTTGTGGAAAGATTTACACAGGTATTCGGAAAATCGCAGACCAATAAAACTCAAAAGTGTATTGTCAGAGCAAACTGCAGATCTATGCTCTGAATCACAGAAACAATCTCAGCCATGGTATTTTCTACAGTGCCTAAGGGAGACATCAAGAGATTTCCACTCTGAATGAATAATAATAATAAAAAAAAAATACTGATGGATATTTTTGCCACTATGACTCCCTGATTGCTCATAGTTCTGGGCCTGAATGCCTGTCAGTCTGCTTTGTGCCAGTGTTCACAGAACTGCTCAAGCAAAACCGAGTGTTTTCTGCATTTTTCGCAGTTTACATACAGAATGCTGCAGTCTGACAATCATGTCTGTCAAACTGTACTGCTAATCAAAAGCCAACCTTGAAAACAACCTAACACACATCATTCACATTCGCCTCCTAATAAATAATCTCTCAGACAGTTTATTAACAATCTAACTGCCAATAACGTCATATCCGTTCAGCTCATTACTGTACACATGATGTACATTCCCTTTGTTATGTCAGGTGTCCAGTCATTGCTTTACCAAAGTTGTGTGCAAACTTACTAAAAGATGTGTGTCCAAAGCAAGTTCATGGCACAGATGGTTTACATAAATGACACCCACAAAGCTCCAGAAAATGCAAACTCACAGAGACAAAGTGATGACTAAACAGTGAAAGAGCATCTCCTAAGATAATACTGTGCTGTTACCTGGACGATCAATGTCTGTTTTTATCTTTTGTGAGAGTTGTTCCTGAGTGTCCTGTTTGTCCTGAGCAGATAAACTGCCCACTGTTCTTAAGAAAAATCCTCCAGGTCCTGCACATTCTTTGCTTTTCCAGCATCTTCTGCATATTTGACCACTTTCCAGCAGTGACTATATGATTTTGAGATCCATCTTTTCACACTGAGGACAGCTGAGGGACTCGTACACAACTATTACGAAAGGTGCAAACATTCACTGATACTCAAGAAGGCAACATGATACATGAAAAGCCAGGGGGATGTAAACTTTGGAACAGGATGATCGATGTGAACTGTTATTAGTTTGTTTAAATATCTTATTTTTTTTCATTTAGCACTGCCCTTCAGAAGCTACATAATACATGCATATACAGCATACATGTTTCCCAGAAGACAAAACAATTTAGGAAACTTCCACTTAATTAATACTAATCACATTGTCTTAGAAACAGACATGAGCACTTAAACGCTGTTTTTCAATATTTCCTTTCTGGAGGATCATAGCCTTCGACGTACACTGTAGAATTATGTGAAATGTAAGGGACATGTGCGATTGCACGACAAAAGAGATTCCACATTATAATTTTAAAAAAGTGCACTTACTTTTCTGCGCTCAAACTTTTTGAGGACGCTGTAAAGTTTCTCCAGTTTTATGTTCGTTTCCTCTTCAAGAAACATAACCCATGAGGAGTTTTTTCCAAAGTGAGAGGAAAAGCTAAAGAAACAAACAGATATGATACACTCATATGCTCTGTTTCGCTAATGATGGTCAGTGTGCCAAGCATAACGTTTCTGTATTATCAGTATCTACTGAGAACTGTTATTAACAAATATTGTGGTATTGATCTGTAAAAGATTCATCGCAGCAGATGGAGTCAGTTGGATCCATGCAGTGTGTTTTTATGATCTGCATCTGCTCATCTGTGTGTATGTGTGTGTGTGTATTTGTGTGTAATGGCCATATGAGCACAGATGGAGTGAGTGTACTTACTAAGGCAGCAGGGGAAGAATGCTCCAGTCTCCCTCGTTTTCAGACAGTGTGTGAAGAAGCAGAATGACTGGAAGGCTCTGAACAGGAAAGAAAGTTAGAAATCTATAATAAAAAACCTGTTTTATAGGTTACGGTTAATATACTTACAGCTTTCACACAGACGACCTATGAAAAAATGTGTTCACCATGTTCTAAATAGACAGATTTAGCTAGTTTGTTAAGTGCTAATGAGCAGTAAAAGTCTTTTCGGATCAGGTAATAAGATATTTATGACTGAAAATGAGGGCCAGTTACTGTAGCAATTTTCTAATATCTTTCTATTGGTTTAAACCCTGATAATCTGATTAGCTAACAATCATCTATTTTCTAACTATGCACAAAGCAGGAGGTCTGAAGAGGCATTTTTAAAAATCCTAATCATATACTACATAAATTATGTTTCTATAATATATATCTTAGGTTAGCAAGCTGAAATAAAGTGTTAAAGATGACTGGGCTTACAGTTACGAAACAATTTTAGTCCCTATCTCAATCCACTCATCTCATATTTAATAGAGCTTGATACCAGCTATACTGGGTATTTTAATATAGAACTGCTGAAAATTATAACACATGCTCTGGGACTTGAGCTTTTTGTAGTGGGCATAACAGAAAGACTAAAGAGTAATGAGAAAAAGTGAGTGTGTCAATAAAAAAAGAGCTTAAAGCAGCGAGTTGTTAACTAGACTTTTGTGCTGCAACAGAGACAGACCTGCTTAGTTCAGATCGCTGTTGGCCATAACGGCATGAGGCGCGATGAAGCGTGTGTGATCCCAGCTACAGCTACTGCACAAACTCATTCAGGAAGCAGGATGGAAGGATGAAAGAACCAAAAGTGCTGCAATGTACCAGTGATCATTTCCTGATGCTTGGGTACTGATAAAATATGTCCTTTAAAAGTTCGGGGAAACTAGCATTTCCAAATGGTTTAGGTCAGAGCTTCTCAAACTTTTTTGCCAGGACAAGATCCAGCATAAAAATCAATTTCCAAGGACCCCCTGATGATCACAGAACAGATTTAATTTAGATGTTAGAGCTTTATATACCTGAACTTTTCAACTTTTCATCCTGCTGTAGATAAAACACTGGGTATCATATTAACAGCACGTCCTGGTTCTATTAAAATTGCAGTTTAATTAAAATTAAAATTATGGTTTTTAGTCATTGAGTTTAAGATTAAACCCTTTCAAGTGACAAGTATTAGGCATAATAACCTAAATACTAGTTGATGGTAGTCTCCACTACTCTCATGTGATTTCTGAGAACATTCAAATGTATGGGTTTAGATTAATATACCATTATTCCATAACATATTAAAGGTACATGTTGCTAATTTAAGGTCCTTTTTCATAAAAATCTTCATAAAAAGTGTCTATATACACACACACACATAAAAATCTTCATAAAAAGTGTCTATATATATATATACACACACACACATATATATATATATATATATATATATATATATATATATATATATATATATATATATATATATATATATATGTATATATATATACACACACACACACACACACACGGGGTGTCCCAAAAGTCTCTATATATAGGGGAAATTAACACCTTTTAGCAAAATGTCTTCTTTCATACTTAGTTTATATTATACATTTTTTTCAGATAGCCTTTAGAATGTCTTTGATAAAAGAAGAACATATAGAAATCATTCTCATGGCTGGATCGGGAAGCTGTGGCAAGGTTGCGTTGGACTTTACATGCAACTACATGCATAACACCAGACGTGCTAACACGAGTTCATCGTGAGTGGGAGAGACGACTCCATGTGTGTTTACAAAGAAATGGCAATCATGTAGAGGATGTTTTGTTAAAAAAAAAAACAAAACAAAAAAAAAAAAAAAACTTACATTTTGGTAAAAAGTGTTAATTTCCCCTATATATAGACACTTTGGGACAACAGTATATGAGACTGCTGGGCCGTGCTATGATATAGTTTAAGAACGGAGTGTGCACCGAGCAACGCAGTGATGATTTCATTATGTCATGCCATTAAATTTCACTTAAAGGTTTGATATCAATTTGTATAATAAGCCATGTGACATAATGTACAACAAAGGGTTTTTTTTTATCCTCTTTTACTATATTTATGTTATTTGTCTTGTGCCAACCCATACACCAGAGCCCCTAAGCTTTAATCACAAGAACAGTTGTGACACCGCTATCAATCTAAGTCCACCTAGACAACCTTAACTGTGTTAAAGTGACTCAAATGGGCATTTGATTACCCAGTATTGACTCTTCTCTCTCTCTATACTGTTTGTATACCAGCAGTGGCATGTGGCCATAGATTATGGTGGGTATGTCTGGTTGACATAAACAATGACATAGCCGTAAAGAAAATTAAGCTGAGAGGCTATCACGCTTGACTTTTTCTATAGGCTACTATCTCGTGAATTTTTCAAATAACCCTGTAATAAACAGTCGAGAGTCAACAACACACACCAGCCATCCATCATGCAGTCAGCCAGCTCATTTTGAGTAGTTTTTGAAGTACTAATGTACTTTTGAAAAGCTAATATTATTAGGGTTGCCAGGTTTCATCAAAATTTCCATCCCAACGACATCTCAAAATCCACACAGAAGTCTTGAAACTAGTCCAAAAAATATCAGCACTGAAAAAGGGAGGCCTTCCTTTTCTCAGCCTTTGCGTGGAAAACAAGGTCACCATGGTACACACGCATTTCTGATGTATCAACATTAGCCACTCCATAATCCCCCATTCCCTCTCCCAATCATTGCAGTACATCTTACAGTACAAATGGTTCTCTTCATCAAAGACAAACTGTCTAAGCTTTATTAGATTTAATTCTGATTGTTTGCTATAAAACAAAAAAATTTAGTGGGTATACAGCATTTTTAAACTGGCTATTAAACTAGATCTGGCAACCCTGTGAACAGCTGATATAAGTGCCTCTGTGGATGTGCTGCCATTTTCTGAGACTTTTGAAAGATTTGTCTTTTAAAAGAAAATCTTATAAAACTAAACACATCAGTGAACTATTACAATGCTACACAGACATGCTAAAGGGCAAGCACAAGGGTTTAAAATCTGCTCTCCATCCTCTATATATTTCATCCATGCCTTCAAAGGGAGGATGACATATAAAAAGAGGTCAGAAAGTCACAGATCTCACTGTGATTTAAGTGTGTGCAGGCTGCTAAACCTGCCACTGAGCTGTGACTCGGGACAACAATAATGAAAAAGATGATGATAATGACTGGGGTCAGTGAGACCTGCTGCTGCCTGGTGTTCACTGGGCAGAACATACCGCTTCAGTGAAGCTCCATCCACCATCATGCGTCAGTAATTAGCACATCAGAGCTAACTGCGCTTTACACACACATGCTCTTACCTGATGGTGCTAACCTGTCTGGCTGACATCACTGGAAATTTAAAAAGGTTCGTAAACGTCCTGAGAGGAGACAAACTGCGGACACTTTGATTCTAAAATTTTGTTTGTATTAGAAGGTCCATCCAAGAGCCAGAAAAAAACAACAGGAAGTGGTAAGGAGCTTATTGGGAGTCATTTACGCTGACATGTTCACGACCTTCCAGCTCCAGTTTCAGTAATGTGACCTTTTTATTGGAAAACCAATAAAAAGCAGCCAGCCAATTGCTTTTTTCTTTTAAACCATCTGCCACAAAGTGTGAAAAGAATTAAAATGTTAGTCACCACTGGCAAAGAGCAAGCAATTCTGTGCTGCAACCCGAGAACCCTGAGCGCTGCCAGACAATAAGGTAGCTCAATGTTCAAAAATATTGGTCAGAAGCCTCCAAACCACATTAGTATGGGAGATTATAGCTCTTTATAGGACTCAAGACTATAATACGCACACACACACACACACAAAAACTGTGTCGACCACAACAAAAGTGCAGTTCTCCTTATTAAATCATTACGAAGCCAACCGAAGTTGTTCACATTTCAGGCAGTAGCTTGAGTAACATCATGGAATATACATAAACTTCAGCTCACAGCATGCTCTAAAGTGTGTTTGTGTCACTGCCAATTAGAATAAATTATCCCAGACATATAAAACACACGGTGTGCCCCTACATATGCCATGGCACCTGTGCAAAATCATTAGCGCCAAGCTGGACTTATAATTGGCCCTAACGGAAATGAGTGTGTTTACAGTAAATTAGGGCTTCCAATTTGAAAACAGGCTTGCTCTCTCTGTCACACACACACACACAAAATAAAAAAACACAGTTAATGAAATTTGTACGGACTTCTAACAATTAACTTGTTTAAATGTGTCCTCTGTGCGTCTGTTTGCTCGGTTGGTTCTGATTAATAGTTAATTGTGTATGTCTGGTCCATTTGGCTCTCACAGCATGCCAGAGACAACTGTATGTGTGTAAAACACACACATACACAAACAGCCAAACACTATTATTAGCCATTAGACTGAAATATGTGCTCCTGTACTTTTGAGGAATAAAAAAATAAACACTATGTATGTATGTGAGGAGGAATTGTTACCACGTGACTGTACGTCTGCAGGTTTTAAACAAAATGATGGTCACAGTCCAAAATCTATGTGTAAAATATATCAGGCAGTATAAGCAGTAGATTTTAATACTTTTTATCTGCTTTATGAGTAATTCTAAAAAGCTTGATGGTTAAGGGTTCAACAAATCAATGCAGTAGGAAAGAAAAATCAATGCACCATGAAAATGACACTTCCAGGCGTCTCGTCTCAACAACCACGCCCCGGAGTGCAGCGCATGGCTGTGATTGGACAGTGATTACATTTCAGTGTGACATGACTGCAGTGCACTGATGAAAGTGAAATGCAATGCAACATAGTAATAAATTCATTTCTATCACAGAGTTAGCGTTTAATTCTTAAAAAGCAATACCCTACTGATTTTACATTCAAGAGAGCAATGTAATGAAGGTTCTGCTCTTCACTGTATAATGCTTTATGCATGTAATAAAAAGCAATACAGTTTGTGTAATGTATTTCACATTTTTTCACTGCTGTGATTGTTTTTTTGCTCTGGTACAGAATCGTCTCCATAGTAGTGGAGCAGTTACATTTAAATAAGTAATTTTGAGCTTATTTAAGTAAGTACAAGTAGTGTTTACTCTATATAAAATAAATGAAATTGAAAGTTTTGCCTTTTTGCTTTTTTTTTTTTTCTGTGGCTGAATCTCAAAGGCTGTGCGATACATGATGTATCGCATGTAGGGTTTGCAACAGCATTATGCTATACCCTATGTAGAGCGCATAAGTAGTGAATAGGAAGTCTTTTGCAATTCAGCCTAACCACATTTAAAAAAAAAACAAAAAAAAAAAAAAAACTGAAGACCATAAATGAAACTAGCATCTTGATGTGAAGCTATTTTGTATTTTGCACAATAGTAATTTTTTTAAGAAGATAAATATTGGAATTACTGATGTGTCTTGTTGAATATGCTCATTTTGTATCATCAGGTTTTGTATCACATCCACATTAAAATACTTATAGTTTAAATTTATCACATCTCATATTGTCATTGCGGTATTCAACACTTATTGAGTCTACCTAAAATATTTTATTAGTTTTAAATTTAAAAGCAAATTATGATTACTGGTTGTATTACTGTTTACTGCTCAGTATAATCATTGAATTTCTGTAGATGTGTGTATGAATTTTACAGTATTGTATACATACATACATACATGCACATTGCGCAATAACAGATTAGAAATTCTGCTCCAATTATTTTAGCGAGGCAGGGTGTGTTTAAACTGTCGGTAAAGCTAGGTTATGCTAGGTAACATTAGCCCAGCTAGGGAGCTATTGCTTTCTACTTGTGGTATTTTGTTATTGTGGTTCTTGTTGTGTAACGTTTCATTTTAGCAGTTTTTTATTGCTTAACTTGAATTTTAACAAGGTCTTATAATGTCATTTTGTACTGTATATTTGTTCTTATGTGGACAGAAATGATTGCATGAATATAAATAGATTTATTAAATTCATTAGTTAGGGTATTTACTTAAATTTATTTAAGATGTATATTTGGCACTAAAAGAGTTCAAACAACAGGATTAGTGTAAAGTGTACTGTAATAATACAGTTATACTCCTGTTAAAATACAGTTTTTCGCTTAGCACTGTCAATTTACAAAGTAAAATTTTTTACAGTGTAGACTGGAACATCAAGTGACATTTAAAAGAAGCAGCTATCTTTATAACTTGTATCATTCTTCCTCTTGAAAAATTATAAACAGAATATCCCGTGTTCCTTCCTATTTACTAGCTGTCTCACATTTGTCTCATTTGTTTTTAGCTTCCTCAGACTTTCCTATTAAACTATATTGCAGTACTGATTTATGGGAATGTGTTTGATCATGCTTCCACAGCAGGCATGGCTCCTTATAGGCCTCAAGTGCACAACAAACACCACACGACAGCTGAGTCCATCACAATTAAAACACGATTTTCCTTTTTAATTCATTACACAAAGTCATTGATAAATTCAGCCCTGAGCCATCTCGCAGCATGGTCAAAACAGGATCTCTAGCAAATGAAACACTCCCAGCTTGTAGAATAAAGTACAGCAAAAGTCATTTGTGCATCTTAACACACATATGAGAAAGCAAACAAACAAAAAAATAGAAATCTAATTTAGCTGTCCTAACTTTCCCATGACTGTGAAATATAGTGTCAATTATAGACTTCATTATGCTGAATGTCTTCCTCTGTGTGAGGTCTGCTTGTAGTTGGTACAGCTGGCTGCTGTCTCGAAATGTTAAACACCAAAGATCCATCACTGAACATGACACGCACTGACACACTTACTGAAACTGTTGTCAATGTAGTTGTGACATGACACAAACAACAAAATTAATGCCTAGCATATTGAAAATATTGCTTTTAATAAATCATATCTGAGACCCATGCATATACAGAGAAATATCCTGTGACAAGTAAGAGGTATTGTTATCATTTTCAGCATCAGTGTTGCCAGATTTGTGCTGTTTTCAGTGAAGAAACTGATCAGCAGCTGCCAAAAGACATTCAAAATATCGTTTTCTTTATAAGAAAGCATTTTGAATGAATAGAGACATTGACATTATTTTATTACTTTAGCAACTCGAAAAAGTGAGTTCATAAAACTGACTACATCCTGTGCATACGTTATGACTGATAACCATGACCTCGATTTAGTATACTGTGTTTTCATTAAACTTGCAGTGCACAATATAATAATAATAATAATAATAATAATAATAATTTATTTTAATGCTTACCATCTTCTCATTCTACATCATTCACATTCATTCGTACATCATATTACATTCGACAGAAAAGAAAAAAGTCTTTTCCTTCTTCAGTGTTCATTTTCTATCCACTGTTTTTTTTTCAAGCTTAAATGCTTGTGTTTAAAGTCAGTGGTCTAGATACTACTGAGACACCTGTCTAAGACATCTCATACTCATACTTACCAAAGAAACAAGTGGAAAAATCAGAGGTAGGACCTACATGCAGGGGATTTGTATGATCTGAATGGAAATCCCAGAAAATCGACCTCAGCATGTGCGTAACCTAACTCTGAATACAAGGAACTTTCCTCGTAAATACTGACATAATTTGAACTTACGTCGCAGACTCTGAATACCGCTCTATACGAATGTTACTTAACACTTGACAGATCCTTACCTGATACACTTAATACTTTTATATGCTGGCTGTTAGATAGTATGTCTTAGTTTTGGGAGATGAAAGGGAAAAAAGATCTTTAAGCCCTAGCAAGCTCAGAGAAATTCAGAACAAGCCTGTTAGGTCTGAGTATTAATAACCCCATGGACACCTTTTATATTCCGCTCAGGTTACATCATTAAGCAATGGAATTTATGGTGTGATTTGAGAGGGTTGTAAAACTAATTTCGTATTCAGCCAAAAGCAGCCCAAAATAACAGAAAATCCCAATTTGGCACAAGACAATAATGCTCTCTGAGAGATTTTTGGCAGTAATGATGCATCAGTGCAGTCTTTATGTCTGACGCTCTCTCCCCCTTCTGGTGAAAACATCAACTTCATCACATCCACATCCATCACACACTCTTCCCATTCCAGTACAGTCCAATCTGGAATAGTACAGACTTCAGACAAACAATAAAAGTGCTTCAAGCTATCTAAATAAGATGTTGTTGTACTGCGTATAATATACAGAGCCATAAAAGTGTTGATTCTGTATAGTAATATTAAAAATAAAAACTAAATTACTATACAGTACATTCATAAAGTACTGTGCATTCAGAGTTATTCAAGGTTTCCATCTTTTTTTTTTTTTTTTTTTTTTTTTTTACACTATTACAGTTTTACTGTTTTGATTAAATCCTTTTTTTCTCATCACTGCAAAACATACTCTATAAAGAAAAAAATAATGTGTTTTCACAGTTTTATAGAAAAAATAATCGAAAGGAAATAACTTATCACAATTAAGTACATTGCCTGGCCAAAGGTATTTGAAAATCCTATATTTTTGTTTAAATGACAAAATAAAGAAAATACTGTAATACATAATTTAAATAATAATAAGTTTAAAAGTCTACATGATGAACAGAAAGTGCACTGAATAATATGAATGTGTTGTGAATTGTGAAATGTTACTTAACTAATTTTGTTGGAACAAGCTAGATCTAATCTAATCTAATCTAATCTAATCAGAAAAGGCCAAAATCTCTAACACTGTAATTAGGTGCTTTAATCTCACCAACATATTTAAGTTTTACAGTTGATGTCGATGAGCCTTTTATCTATAGGCTTAACGGTTTTACTGTTTTTACTCTTGCCTTTAATAAAGAACTCAATTAGAGTCTCATTAGGATGTGAGAGAGAGCAGTTAATAAGTTCCACAAGGATTAATTTTCCTTATTTCACTGCTATTCTTAAAAGGTGTGTCTGTATAAAGCCCCACAGATCACAATGAACTACAGAGCCAAAAAAACAAAAAATCCCCCCAAAACAAGGCATTATTTCCCTCAACCTCTGAGGCAAGTTAAATAAATCTGCAGCTTTAAAGGTCCAGTGACTCTTCCTAGAGCTTCTTCGGTCATGGAGGTGACTAAAAACCCAAAGGCCAATTTGACAGAACTCCAGTGTTTCTATGTGGAAACAGGAGAACCTTCCAGAAGTATGAGCATCTCTGCAGAACTCCGCAAATTAGATTTTTTATGCTAAAATAGTTTCTCAGTAAAAGGGACCTAAAGGACTCAGACAATGTTAAACAAAATGCCATGGTCTGATGACATCAAGACTGAACTCTTAAGCCTGAGTGTTAAGGAGAGAAAGCAGGCACTGCTCATCACCTGGCCAATAGCGCCATGAAGCTGGTTCAGCAAAGCACAGAGTAAACCAGTCTGAGGATTCGTGTAAATCTGGCACAGAGATACCTACAATGTTTGAGTGCATGACAAAGTCAAATGCATCAGAAGTGTTAAATTCATTAACAAAAGACAAAGAGATTTGTCAGAAAGGTCATAACTCGGGGAAGTGAAAACCCGATGAGTCTTAAGACACGTTTTAAAAATAGTCAGTGTGTGATAAACAGACAGAAAGGAAGAAAAGGCTTGCTCAACTAGACCATGAAGGTTAGGTGGAGGGAAAGTGAGCAAGGCAGAAAGAAGATTTACCACCACACTGAGGTGGGTAAGAATGGAGAAGGTCAAAAGGACAGGAGGGAGTGAGATTATTGAGGGCTTTATAAATGAAAAAGAGGAATGTGTTCTTTCAGAGAGAGCCATGAAAGATTGTGCCAGGAGTCGCTTGTCAGGAGAATAAAATAAATGCTGATGGTAAAACTGGTTTTTATGGTCTTTCTAATAGCTGCATCACTTTTATAAAATCATAAATATGTTTTGACATTAACAGAGTAAATATTATAGTATAAAAAGTATAAGTATAAAAAAGCATTAAATCATTATATAAAAAACACGCTTTTCTGAAACTTAGGCACGTTATTTACGTGTACAATATTATTTTTTTCATTTATGGATGTTTTCTATTTATTCATGCCAGATATTTTTAATTTATTTTATTTTATTTTATTTTTATCTCATTGTATTGTATTGTATTGTATTGTATTCCTTTGTATTTTGATCTTTCCACCCACAGAACCCATCTTATTAATGTCATTACTATCTGGTTGACATTATTTATAGACATAATATCAGTAACAAAATGAAAAAAATGCTGGCTTTGCTTCATGGATCAAACTTAAAGAACCATGAGGTTACAATATGTTTAGTATAATTAAGTATGCTTTGTATTATCTTTATTATAGTTTAAAAAAAAGCCAAAACTTTAACTTACATTTATGTTTAACAGTGATAAATAAGTATTTATGTGCATTATTACTCAGTTTTTATCCTTATAAAAGCATAAATCATCAAGCCATGCACTCGTACACGTACATACTAACTCGTCTCACTTGACAGTTCTGTAAAATAAAATGAAGCCCCATGGTTTCTTGTAGTTAGTTCCATATTATTCAACATATAGCCTTTTGCATTTACATTACAGTAATGACATACTGTGTACTTTTCCCTGGGAATCCTGGATGCTTCACCATTTGCCTAATTTACATAAAATCAATATTTGAATTTTTGATGTGTATTTATGGTCCTGATTTAGCTTTTTTCACTGCAGTTATCACAGCTTGATGGTGCACAGTATTGCATTGCACATACAACTGCACATATATGCACTTTATACCACTTACAGTTCACAAGATTTTTTGCCATCTATCTTTTACATCTTTTATATATTTTATATATTTTTTTCTATTTCTATGTAAGTAAATTCGGTTTTTATGTTAATTCTGTTTTATGTCACTGGACAGTCGTAAAAAGCATTTCACTGCATGTCATACTGTGTTTGTGTGTGTGTGATCAATAAAATTTGATTTGATTTTTAAAATCTCAAAAGTGTTACCCATAACTTCAAATTTATATCTTACCCCTAGCAAGTTCAACACAATGAAAATCCACTGGCAAAAATGTACAGGTTGTAGATACTCCGCAGAAAAAAAAATTGTTTTATTTTATGGAACGTATACAGTTAAAATATACAAAATTAAATTCATATTCGTTTACAGCAGAGGCGGGACATTGCTTCCTTCCCCAGGCTAACGCTGACATCTTGTGGCAGCATGTAAGCAGTGAACGTGTAGTCAAAGAGCTCCTGCAGTACACAGATGCAAACTGATGAATTTCAAACAGCTGGATGGATCGACAGCAAAAAACAATCATGTCTCTTTCATGTAAAAACAATAACAGTGTCGATCGATCACAGAAATGTTGGATTATAGTCTTCCGAACGCTTCTGCACACTCCTGCAAGCCCAGCTGTGCTCCTGCCTGTCCAGCGTTCTGTGCAGTTTAGTCGTTTTCTACGCTAACACATCGATTTGGCCCATCAGCTCATGACCATGCTTAGCGGGTGTGTTAAAGCAGCGAAATCACCAAACTGTGATGTACAGGAGCACAGATGTAGATCCCTGACTGAGATAAACAAGTGCAGGTTATAAAATGGGTTCATCAGAACTGTCTGTTAAACGCTCACCAGCCACTTTAATAGGAACACCTGTTTTTTTATAATCTTCGACTGTCCAGTTTTGGTGAATCTGTGCCACGTGTAGCCTCAGATTCCTGTTCTTGGCTGACAGGAGAGGAACCTGACGTGGTCTTCTTCTGCTGTAGCCCATCCTCCTCAATGTTTAATGTAGTTTACATTCTGTTCATCATGGTGGTAAAGAGTGGATATATGAGTCACAGTACACTTCCTGTCAGCTCAAACATCTGGCCATTCTTCACTGACCTCTCTCATTAACAAGGCGTTTCTGCCTGCACAGCTGCTGCTCACGGGATGTTTTTTTTTTTTCTTTGCACCATTTTGTATGAACTCTAGAGACTGTTCTGAGTGAAAATGGAGGAGACTTGAAGTGAGGAGATTTTCACTCATTAATAATCTGCAATTTGATTATTTCAGTTTCTACTAGTTCTATTATTTCAGTTTCTGAAATAATCAAACCACATCATCTGTCCCCAACAGCCCTGTCATGGTCAAAGTCACTGAAATCACATTTTATCCCCCATCCTGATGTTTGATGTGAACATTAACTGAAGCTCTGCATGGTTTTACTGCTGTCACATGAAGAGCTCATCAGATAATTAAATGAGCAGCGGTACAGGTCTTCCTATTAAACTGGCTAGTGAGTGTATCTAGCTGTGTATTATATTAATAATATAAACTTGTTTTTTCTCAAAATCTGTTTTGAAATTTGAAATTTTAATTCAGTTACTAGAAATGTGCATTCCAGTAACTATTTAAAAGCTTCTTAAAGAGGAATTTCAAACTGTTGAAATTGTTGGATTTATGATAGATTATATACTGAAAATGGCATTAAATTAACATGTAATTTTTGGAAAAAAAAAATCTGAATATATGGATATCAGCAAACAGCTGGCACAGATTTACTGCGAAAAAAAAAAAATATAAAAAAAAAATATGCTACTCACTTGCCGTAAGCATTGAAAAAAAACATTTTCTGACATTTATTTTGATTCAGACTTATACATTTACAGGAATAACAGGCTTATCATATGCCATGTGAAAGAAAGGCTGATTTTTGTCGATCTAAAATGAGATAATGATGTCTAATAAAGCTATTTTGTGCCTCTGTTGCCTGAATAATTATGATAAATAAACATGATTTCGACAGTGCACAACATAATTATGATTATCATTCCAGCTATTTTCATGCAGCTCTATTAGACAAAGTGAAGTGTGTGGTTTCCTAAAAAACAGTTAATTACTCAGAATGTTGGCCGCTCAGGTGTAACGATTCATTTACGACCCATCACAGATGGGAAAAACACAAACGGCTAGGTGTATACTTATTTATAATTCATCACACAGAGTAGCTTACGAGGTTATAATGCACAAAACTAATCATCACAAGTCCCCAACCTCATTAAACTTTTTTTGGTAGGCTAATATGTGGCTAATGTATTGTATTAGCTAGAGGACATGGTCTAATTATGTATATGGAGGGGCAGGAATCGGATTCATCCTTATATTTTAGGTCTTTTAGGTCTGATTAAGCTCACTCTTAACAGTACATTATGACAAGGTTATCTTTTCTGTGTTATTAAACCTCCTAGCAACATGCCTCATATATTTAAAAAAATGTGATGATCTATCATTTAATCCGCATTCACCTGTAGTAGATCCAAGAGATCTACACTGTCTGGCGAAAGTTTTTGAACCCGTAAATTTATTACAGTTTAATCACTATTACTGCCACAGACCTAACAAAGTGATACAGAATAGCAATTAAATAAGGAGAACTAAATCTTTGTGGAACTTATTAACCGCTCGCTCTCAGACAGATCCTAATGAGACTCTAAATGAACGCTGTATTAAAAGGCAGGCACGCTTGGAGTGTAAAGTCGTTAAGACTACAGATAAAAGACTTAGGCATGGTGCTAGAATTAACCGTAAAACATTTTGGATTTTTTCCGATTAGATTAGATTTTGGTTCCAATAAAATCATTTCTAACATTTATTGAAACAACAATACACATTTCTCAATTATATCCATTTCTTGGCTGGATTTTTCAGAAGTTAAAGTATTTCTAATAAGTCCATTTGAAGAAAAATGCTAAGCTATACAGAAACTTTCAAAAATATTCCTCCCCTCTGGATTTGATCAGATTTGTCTGAATAACAAATAACAAATAGACATATTCTTCCTGTCAATATTTTTTATTGCAAACTCATGTTCTCTTAAAGTGAACTTTCAAAGTTGAAATGAAGTATTGATCAGCAAGTATTTCAAAGAAAATCCCAAACTGAAAAATGCTGCTTGCGTAAGTATTTCACAACTCAGGTTCCGGAAACTCCAGATGAAAGATATTGTCTTAACAAGGACACAGCTGACTTATAATTAGCCTTCACCAGTGAAATATTACAACTCATTTTCTGGATGAAAAACACCTCAGTTGAACTGTCATTGAAGTCTGAAGGAAAGGAGTGAAAATGAAGATAAGGTAATAGAATTTCATAACATAGGCATAGAGTGTAAAATTATATCTAAGAGTTTGGATGTCCCAGTAAGCATTGTTTGATAAATAGTGAGGAATTGGAAGCAGCATCACACAACCCAAGCACTACCTAGACAAGGCCTTCCCTCAAAACTCAGCACAAGAACAAAACAAAGACTGGTGAGGGAAGCAACAGTGAGGCCAACAGTCACTCTGAAGGAGTTACAGAGTAAAGGCGACTGTTCAGTAGCCAAGTCAAAGTTCAGATCTGAACCCCATTAAGAATCTGTGGCACGCTTTGAAAATCACTGTGAACAAACAACATCCAACCAACCTCAAGAACCTGGAGCATATCTGCCAGGAAGAATCACCTCCAAACAGCGTGCAAGGCTGGCAGGAACCTTCCCCGACAGACTTAAAGCTGTTAGTGCAGCAAAAGGTGTTTCTACAAAGTACTAGACTGAAGGGGTTGAATACTTATGCAGGCAACACTTTTCAGCTTTTATTTTTTTAAGATCTGCTGATACATAATTAATTTATCTTTGAAATTTTACTTTATTAACATGTTGGTTTACATTAAAAATCCCGTCTGGAACAGTCTAAGTGTCATGTGTAATCCAATGGAATCTGATGACTTTTAATCGGGTTGAATACTTTTGCAAGGAACTGTATTGCCTTCAGAAACTTTTGACTGGAAGTGTAGATCTTTAATTATATCATATGACTGAGATTTAATGAAGTCCTGTTTTCTTCCTGACCAGCACTGTATGGCTGTGTCAGAGCTCATACTGATCGAGAGCAGCATCTACTCGGCAATGTAAACAACTCCTGAACAGCTCTAGAGCTAGAAAAGTAGGTGGGAATGACGGAGCAAAGCTTCCACAATGCTTCTGTTTTCATACGAGCCATGAGTCATTGTGTTGGTGTATTTTGTACATATTTCTAGCGACACAGTGGTCACAGAAAAGGGAAAATAAAGTTAGACTGCAGTGTGTGTGCACTCCACTGCTATTTCCCTCCGTTTGCTAGTTTAAAAAAAAAACAAAAAACACTACACTGATCAGAAGAGCACAGCATTACAACATGCATGAACAGCACTCATCTTGTCTGATTAATAAAAAGGAATTAAAGGAATAGTTTTTGCCTACTATCACACAGTGGAGCCGGCTCATTAAACATTTAGGTTTGTGAGTTTTGCCGGTGAAGCTTGGCAAGATCAGAATAACTTTGTCATAGTTTAGATTTATACAAACACAGAGTAGTTAGCTGTTACTTTCAACGAAACGCCTTTTCACACATTCGTTTCAACAGCAGCTAAACAGGAAGATTGGGAGGTTATGTTTACACAAATACGGTTTAAAATCTCATGTGACAGTGTCGCGACAGTGACGCCAGCAACGCTCACCCCCGTGTCGCACCGAGAGCCCTCACCCCCAGCACCTACGGGAAAGTCTCCCCAATCCCCATCCCCCCACCCCCCGCTGACCCGCACCTCTACGCCCGACCCTCCCTAGCGCACCCAGCATAGCCCTTTGCTCCTGGAAACAGCACCACATGCACTTTTTTCACTTGTCCCTCCCACCTGTCCCTCACTTAAAGAAATAAACACCCTCTTGTCTCACAAGTCCAGTGTCTGCCTGGGTCTGTGTTCTGTCTGCCGCTTCTGCAAGTCACTACGCTCAGATTGATTGATTCAGTCGTACACGTTTTCACATTTGTACGACTGATGTCATTTCTGTAGAGTTCTAAGTTAATCTTATCTTGCCTCATCATCAGCAAAGCGCCAAAACCCTAATTAAAAAAAAAAAAAAAAAAAAAAAAAAAAACACCCTCTGACTATCTGCTATTAATGCCTGGAAATGGCTATCCTGTTAATGCCTTTGGGCCTCCATGAAACAATGAAAAAAAAAGTCTTAGAACCACCTCTACCACTACCACATATTAACCACTATACTAAAAATTATACTCAGATGACGTTTCACACATGCTGAGGCACAAAGATGCTGAGTCAGCAGGAAAGAAGTCACTTTGGTTTCACTGGTTGGGGTAAATAGCTAATGGTTAATTTGGAGATGGCTAAATCTAGAGATTGGTATGTGGGTAGACCCGACGTTATCTTTACCAAATATAGTCCTGTTCAATTCAAATCAGCCACAAGAAAACGGCAGAAGAAATTTGGTCATGCCAATGATAAATTCAGCACAGAAGCTACAGCTATTAGTAAGAAGCTAATTCTGAAAATAAGCTAACAGGGGTTTTAACTAGAATGGCTTTTTGCAGCTTTATGAATAAGAATTAGGAAGAAGAATAACATTTATCGTATCATTTCACAAAAAAGAGCGTCTGTTTTGGTCAAAATAATTACAATGCAAACATTTCACTGAGTAGCGTCTTACATAGCAAAGGACAAGGGAAAGATTCTGTCCAATCAAAGACACAGAATGGACCCTGTGCTACTCTAAGCAGACCTTTAGCTTCAGAGTTAGCATAAGTGCTATTGATTACACAATATTAACCAGGGCTTAGAACTTATCAGAGCCATCATCTGAAAGCAAGTCAGCGGAGAAGATATTTCTCTTAAGCTGACATCACTGATCTTCTTCTGACATCTCGTCAAGAACGTCTGCCCTGCAAACTTAGCAACTAAACTCTCGTTGCACTTATTAGTCATCAAACAATGCCTCCAACAAGGCCAGGGAGCTGACAGGGGGAAATTACAGAGCCAGACGGTGGGTGACAGATCAAAATAAACCACCATTATATAACTCCATCATATTTTTTTAAAAAAAGAATGCTGTACACTCTGTTTTTAGGAATGGAGAAACATATAACGCTAAACAGAAAATAAATGCAGAGGAAGATAGAAGGTGGTTAATCTGGTTCAGACTGGATCCGAGTTCTCTGAAGTGGAACCTGGTGTTTTCTATAACTTGGCTTTCTTAGAGTTTTAGTGCAACGAATCATACAGAGGTTAGTCAGGACACTGCTGAACATGTGGCACTATCAGGTGGAAGGGTTGAAGATATAAAAATAGATAGGTGATGTTCCATTAAACACTCAAGGACCATCTCAAACAGGAGGCCTTGGTACAGAATACCACACCACGCAGTGCAATTTTTCATTGTAACTCTACAAAATATGATGTAAAATACAGCTTTAAACACACATTTTTAGCATCGCTTTCTTAGAAACTACAAAAAAAGTTGGCATTTAGGTTTCTACAGTGAACCTTCATACACAATGCTTTTCAATAATGATCATTTATACAGCATTAAGTTCCGGTCCATTAATTTGATTGGTCGAGTGGCATTCCAAGAGTGTCTATATTTCCTATAACCACACTGAGATGTTTCACCGTGTGTATCACTCCACTCGTCTGTGTTAGCCATGTAAAATTCCACTTCCTAGTTACTACAGTAGTGTTAGCGACATCATCAGTGGACATGGCAAACAGTACATTTCAGGAATATAACTTTTGATATGAATGCTCCTCAGATGAAGATGAGAAGGAAAAAAGGACTCCAATTTAACGAGAATGTGAGTGAGCTTCTTTGGGATCTATTTCAGACAGCAGAGCAAAAATAAAGAGAACGTTTGGCCATTTTGTGTCCGAAATGATCCGAAATAATTACTTGATATTAATTTCTTGTTTATAGAACTGTTGTATAAAAGCACTACTGCACCGCAATCCTGTGGTTATACTGAATATCGGAACGGCTGTGATTTGGCTGTAGGCACGAGACCTCATATTCAATATAACTGCGCTCTTGCTCGTGTGATATTGCTTAATCAGCACATTGAGGTGAAAGAAGCATTAACTAGACCTTGAAATTACAGTCTGGATTTATAAAGAAGCATGAAATAACATATTTTTGAATCTCTCTTCTAGATTTAAAATGAATTATCAAAGCATAGAACAACGTGCAACGACTGGCTGCCACAGACTTGCTTCCTTACAATGAAGAACATGAGCTCGATCAGGTGAGCGTAGTACTGACTGCTTAACTACAGATACATTTTACCCACATGGCAACATCTCAAACTCATCATTATCCCATAACTGTCAGGGTCCAACGGGAATTTCATATGTAGATACCTAGCTTGTGCATTTAGATAAATGAAAAATAAATCTAAAATTAATTAACGGAGTTCTTACAAGCAAGAGTGTAATAATTGTGACACAGTACGGAATATTGGGTTTAAATAATTTTTTAATTGTTTTAACGGATTAGCTGTGGTGTGTCAGGTTGTAATGGGCTAAATCTAATGTGAGGTATCAAGGACACATCCTTATTGATTAAAAATGAAAAAAAAAAGAATTAATGAGAAGCATGTTAGTGCTTTAACAATAACTGATGAGCAGCGTAGCAGATTTTCACCTTAATAACCTTGTTCAGTTTTTTCCAAATAAAAGCTGTAGTTTTTGCAAAAAAAAAAAAAAAAAAAAAAAAAGTGAAGAAAAAAAAATTTATTCATTAATTAAATTTTTTTAAAAAGGGACAGTGGAGACCACCTAAATGTCCTCACAAGGTCAAAACTGTCAAATATTGTTATTGTTGAGGTGACGTTTGACTGTCTAAGGATTTTTGATCTGACAGTTCCTCAGCCTCAGCTACATCACTACATGTACTGCAGGCGTCATATCTGACCGCTCCCTCATATGAGAGTAAAAACTTTTTTTCTTGCGTTCCCTGCTGCACACCTATGGTCTCAACCAGATGCATTGTGGGGAGGAAAAAAAAAAAAAATCACAAATGGCGCACCTCCTATTTCTTGCTGTCCTTGTGTCCATTTAGAACACATTCTGTTCATTATGAATAATGTATTCACATTTGGTTATACCCCTACCACACACACACACACACACACACACACACACACACACACACACACACACACACACACACACACACACACTTTTTATTTACTATCAGAGGAAATGGACCACCACTGGACCACCGCTGTGGCGATATTATCCGGAGGTGGTGAACCATTCTCAGCACAGCGGTAACGTTAACACACTGGTGTGTGTGGCATGGGTGAGTTGATCAGTATTCCTCGAGTCTGCGTTCAGTTTAGTTTGTCACTTTTATACACAAGCTGTGTACGAATGTCTGTGTAAAAAAAGAATGTTTAAAACAAAGAAAATCTATACAATACATATACACAAACAATCAACAAAATAACTACAAGATAGAAAATTAAAAACCTTGTGGATTATATAAATTCAGCAATGTTAAAAAATTAAAAAATTTCATTCATTCACCTTTTGTAAACACTTTATCCTTGACAGGGTCATGGTCGATTAGGAGTCTATCCCGGGAAATAAGAGGAATTTACCCTGAATCTTAGCTGGTAGCCAATTGTTTTTGGGAGGTGGGAGAAAACCAGAGACCCTCAGGATCGAACCCCTGCTGTGCCACCATACTGCTCAACATCTAATATTCACATCAAATATGTATGAAGCTGACATAATGCCACCAGGTGTGTGTGTGTGTGTGTGTGTGTGTGTGTGTGTGTGTTTTCAGGTCACTGCACTATGGTTCCTAAAGTGTCCTTATTAGGAGAACTCCTGCATAGTTGTTTTGATAGTTTATTTTGAGAAACGCTGGCTTTATGAAATGTAATGCTGTGCCAACTTGTGAGTTTGTGCAGAGCGAGATGTGTGAAGAGCTTTCAAAAAGTGAACTTGCCACTCAAAAACGCTTGTTAGCAACTATATCAAAATGTGAAGATCTGCAAGAAGATAACCCACATACTGCGTGAAAAGGCGAATAGGCTAAAAATAAAATAAAAAATAAACAAATAAACGAACGAATGAATGAATAAATAATAATAATAACAAGAAGAAGAAGAAGAAACAAACACACAAACAAATAAATGAATAGGAAAACACATATAGGAATATGGCAAGGACACACAGGCTGTGATTTAGAGTGAGTGTACCTCCTGGAGCGCTTCAGCCTGTGAAAGCAGATCTGCTCGGAGTCTCTGTGCTCGCTGAGCATGGAAGGAGTTCCTCTGGCTCTGGATGACAAACACCACTTCCTTCAGGTCTGCAAACACAAGCATGATTTGTGTTACCTTTGTGTACAGTTAGGCACGTGCATTATTTCACCCTTGTATGTAGATCATCAGGTAGAAAAAAAAAACAGTTACAACTGCCATTTTTATATTTGATTTGTTGGGATGCCATTTCTTTTGTTTAGTGGTTTTGTCTTATTGTTTGTCATTGAAGAGTTTATTCTGTGTTTGTCAGCATAATAAGAAAGTAATATAATTCACCTTCACTGTTTTTTCTGGTACAGTTGAGTGAAAAACCTGATGGAGCCAACATGACATTTCACATAAGTCTAGAAGTTGTTTTTTTTTTCTTATTCTTCACTTTCTTAACATGAATCATGCAGACCAAACCATAAGTCACAGAGATATGACGCTTGTTCAAGACGAGCCCAGTCATGTCAAGTCAAGTGGCTTTATTGTCAATTCAACCGTATACAGCTAGTTAGTACAGAGTGAAACGAAACAGCGTTCCTCCAGGACCATGGTGCGACATAAAACAACACAGAACTACAAGAGACTACACATTTTTTACATAAAGTGCACGTGCAAACGTGTAAACAGCACAAGACAGGACAATGACTACCAAAACAGGACAATAGGCACAGTGAGATATAGTGCAGCGCCGACTAGTGCACAGTTCTAGAGCCCAGTCAGCCTAATGGTGGCGCTATAGCACAGCATTTTACGTTTTCGCCCATATCTCAAGAACACTGAAGCGTAGAGACAAAATAATTTTTTCTCCCAATTCCTTTATTGTGCCAATCTTGAAAGTGGACTTCAAATAATGACTGGGTTACCTCAAAAACATGGCTGCTATCAGCCAAGCAGATCTGAGCAGGCATTTCACATGGTTCCTCTTGTGTTCATCTTGGATGTGTCTTTGTGTCTATGCTCCCTCCGTAACACACTGCTATTTTGGTATCTTTGTCCCCTTCTGCAGCTCTGTGAAAGGTCAGTGTTTCAGTTCTAGGTCTTGTAGGAGCTGTTTTCCTGAATCCCACTGACTCCTGACTCCTCTCAGCAACCTACTTGAGAGTTTGAGTCTGTTTGAACTTTTCATGCCTTAATTAAGAAAGAACTACATGAATATGTGTTTTAAGTTAGATGTTCAAGTTAACTCTTCACGTTAATTAGCTAGAGCATGTCAAAACTTTAGAATTTCATCAAGCTGTGGTGTAATGGGTTTTCATAGCAAATTTTTTACTTTTTTCTTTTCTTCTCTACTCGGAAACCAGAGGGTCATAAAACATTTGCACTCAATTTTTTTTTAAGTCCTTAGATGCATAGATTCAGTGCATTTCTCCAAATAGGTCATAACACACCACATCATGCAGAATAAGCACATATTGTTCACTTGGTAATGCAACCGCCTCCTCCAGACAGCAGACTGAGAGAAACTGGGATCACAATCCAGTCCAGAATATATTCCACCCACCTTAAAGCACAGAACGCTGATGTAGAACCTGCTCCATCACCCATCACTAAACTCCCCTGTTGTCAGGACGTAATATTACAATAAGGATTCTGAAATACGCTCATATTAATGACTGCGCTTAATTAACATCCCACTGTACTGTAATACACCTTTTTTATCTGTTAAACTATAAAGTCAAAATGAACTAAACATCACAGGACATGTAATGCTGCTTTAATTTATGCTGTAAAAAAACACAGTGTAGCAAAGTGTCTTGGTCAGCAAGTATAAACAGGCAAAACTGCTGAACAAGCACGCAGCAATTACACCTGTGCAGACAGAGCTGAACGACACGACTAAACTGAGCCTCAAGGCAAAACATCACTTCATGCTCTGTCAATACTACAGGTCCTGAGATGATACAATGTGCCTCTGGATATAGCTTCTAAAGTACCAACGTTACACTTAAAATAGCCAGCAATACAACAGAATAGGATTTATTTGTGCCTTATGGTAGTGTAACACAATGCCATTATCCGTATTTGTTGAGCACTGTTTCTGTATCAAAACAGGAAGTGGGCATGGTATAGTGTCTCATGCTTCAGTGTTAACTTGTTTCCCATGAAAAGAAGAAAAGTGTGTCCACCTTTTTCTGTGTCCAAGCATTTCTAGCTAGATTTGATTCTTTAGCCTTATCCGGATTGGATTTGTATATCAGGGAGACGTCGGTAATAAATATTCTACACGTAACCTCATTGTTAAAAATCTTGCATCCAGACACCAATAAAACGACCACAGGAGGAGCGAGTTTCTAGTGGGTTGAATTTTCTAGGAACCCAGATGTTTGCGTCACATGGTCATATGATTACTCTCTATTCAACATGGCGTCCAAGTGGTCGAAGAGATGCTGGCTCTTATTTCAGGCTGGGGTGACACAAAGTTTCAGAAACAGTTTGAAAATACAATAAAACATTATTCACAAACTATACAAGAAGCATCATTTTTTTGTTTCGTGATTCGGTAAGTGTTTAATATCTGGAGGAGGGTCAGTGATATGTGCACTCTGAGATACAGCAAGTAGCAGCAATACAACAAGAAGCAGCAGTCAAGCTTTTTTTTTTTTTTTTTTTTTTTTTTTTTTTTTTTACAATGTAGGTTGTCATCTGCATTGAAAATCACAGACGTGCATCCGACTAAAATGATCAGACCACTGCTAAGCTTGGTGAAAAACACTGTAGGTAATTTGGCCTGTATTTTTTTTTTTTTCCAGAGAAAACCTGAGAAAAAACACAGACATGGCCGAACCAGATGTAAATAAAGTCACAAAGGAGCACCTGGAAAATAGGAAATTACCCCATGCAAATGTAATCCTGCCTCTTACAGGGCTTTCTGTGAGGTATTTGAGATGTAGCTGGGTTGGCAATTTTGACAAAAATGTATTACCTGTATTACTATGATATGACAATAGTCAGAAGACGACACACAGAGACAAATCCATGACATTTCTCAAACGTCACAGCAGGCAAGGTAACCTTTAACTAAGCTTCATATTCAGTGCTCAACCAGTGCAGCAGTGAGATAATGATATAACCTTTTTCTATTGTGTTCTACTGATTATGCCACAAAAATGCAGGTTGGACTGAGTTTGAAGCTGGAATAAGCTGCTGTTAGTCATGTCATCACTGTTACTGGCATGAAGTCTTACCCTAAAAGGAGTGCCATTTGAACTGACATTTCAGTCATCAAGGTTCTAAACTGCATATGCATTTACGCTCATTAAAGATAAAACAAAAGGAATTTAGACAGAACTGTTACAGATGGAACAGTGCATCAAGACCAAGTTTCCACCAAATAATTACATACACGTGTGAGACAGATGTGTGATCCTAAGAGAAATTCACAACTAAACATAAGGGATGAAGTAAGTGTTAGTACTCAAGAGTGTATATACATCACCCCCAACAAAATGAGTCATAAACCATCTCAAAAGGCAACTGCACAGCAAAAGAGAACACACATGGATATACAAATACACTCACACACACTCAGAGGTATTTCTGTTTCAGTGCCAATGTGCTCTTAGAAGACCTGAGCGAATAAAGCTGGGCAATTCAGTTCACCGCCTGGATGGAATGTAGGCCCCGAGCTCATCAATATCAGCACTGTTGTGTTTAAGATGATTTAAAGTGTTAGCAACAATGTTGGTTCAAAGGCATACTTTACAATTTTTTAAAGATTGCTTTGGTAATGATGCTTTTGCAAAACAAGGCTCAGGGAAAAAATATGTGCTCTTCTGTGATGATAAATGTGATTATTCCATCTTTCCATCTTGTTTGTGTCCCTCTGATTTCAGCAAGACTGCAATTGGAATGGGAATTTGTTTTCTACAACCCAGCTTGTAATGTAAACACATTCATTAAAATATACGAACAGAACAAAAAAGACACACATTGCAAAAATACCCTGTGCTCTACAGAGACACTCCATCACTATGACAGTGAACATCAGAACTGATACTGAACTATAAACGACATCATTATTTACAAGTGTGCATGATAGAATATACTAGTTCTAATGAGAGTTCTTTATTCAGGAAATTATTATAACAGTTCTAGTGTATCCCCCTATTTAAACAATTAAAAGCATCTGGTAGAGAATTATGCCTACTGCGGATCAATATAAGTCTATTAGCAGAGTATGATGACTTCTTTTCCTGAGTCTAAATCGATGTCGTAAAAACAGAGACAAATTGGAAGTCGTGGCTAGTGAGCCATGCCATATCTAAGTACCCACACTGAATTTGGTTCGTTTTTTCTCATCCACATACCATGTGACCCAAGTCAGGACATACAGACCTTTGACTGGCAAATGAATGATTCTAACAGTGTCCTTGGACAGAATTCCTTTTCTACCAGAATCTCAAATAATAGTGTAGTTAGTTTCTTTCGATTTTTTTCTTTTTCTTTGGGCAGCTTTAAGAGGCATGATAACACTTCACTTCTTAACAACTTCTTTTTACCCACAGTAAGTTTTTTTTTCTCCCCAACCATCTTCAAGTCAAATTGTTTACTATTCACTTTTTCTGCTCCCTCCGTAGGGTATAACCTAATGACCCTGTACAACATACCTAGTGTACTCCTTGCAAAGTACAACCACATTTTACACATATTTCCATTTCTATTTAAAATATTTATATTTCATTCACACTTCTCTGTACTTTGACTACAGATTAAAGATGTTTGAGTGTGCATGCATCCATTAAAATAAATTCACTGTCTCATGCTTAATAATTCACTATGTGGGAGACCAAGCATGCAGCAGCACACATATTGTAATGTCAAACAAGATTTATGACTTATGACTGGTTTTATTTAAAAAAAAAAAAAAAATCCATCATAAGAAAAAAAAGGAAATAAATTCAGATAGCATCATCAGGTAATAGATTATTAAAACAGTAGGGTACAAAAGCCTGAGTCCACAATCAGCGTCTGACAGGTATGCAATTCAATCTCAGCTGCCACGTATCATTCCACCACCAAATACTATCTGGTCCTATAGTGGTCCTGTTTTACTGATGGATGAGGTAGAGAGGTTCTCACAAACTGTGCATAGCAATGAACTACAGGTAGTAACTGTATACGTACCAAAGACTACCTATATGGCAGGTGTATCTGAAAAAATGGCAGATTCATGTTTTTAATTAATAGTCAGGTAAAAACCAGTTCCTAGCAATGAGTATTCTTCAAACACAGTGCATTTCCTAAGGACATTACGACACACTGCTGCCAGGAAGGGGGTATCTTAATACAGCATCCTAATGCGAAGTGCACCTAAAGTTCACCTTTAAAAAAAAAAACCCTTTATTACTCTCCTAAAGCTGATCACACCCACACACAGATGAATCTATTCCCAAGTGACCTGTTACATCAAGAAACGTTAACACCACTCTCACGACAAAACTCTTGGCCAGAGAAATTCTTTTAATAACAAACTTTTTTACACGGGCGCTCTGCCAGTGCACCATTACAAGTTTTAATTAGGCGCTTTAAGCTTTTAAGCAGAGGGGTGAAAAAAATAACAGTCATCAAGAAGTGAGCAATGTGCTTCATAAATTCTGATGAAGCAGCAGGAGCTCTTGATTTTTTTTTTTTTAAGGGCTGTGAAATGAGGCTCATTTTTCACGACACAAACAGGGCAAAGCAAGTGGAGGGAGGACAGCCTGAAGATCTTGCTTTCACAGAGCAGAAAGCGTGTGTATGTGTGTGTGTGTGTGTGTGTATGTGTGTGAAATGGAGAGAGATAGAGAGCAAACGGGAAGGAGGAAAGATTTTTACATGCAGGATGAGATGCTTGAATAAAGACCCTGACCTCTCTTACCATGCATAAGAGGGGTCAGAGGTCATGTGATAGTAGTGTTCAGAACAATAGTTAAACATGAGTAGCCTATTAAAGAAGCAGTTTGCAATTTTCAGACACATTCTCTTGCCCAAAACTTTGACCTTGCCCCCTCTGTTGAATGATTCCAACGGGAAGTGGAGCTTATATAAAGGCCAGAAAAATGTAGAAAGAGGAAATGAAAGGAAAAAAAGTCGATTATCAAGAGTTATTCATGTTATCATTTGTTAGGGGTGTAATGATTTATTAGGTTCTATATAAATCAATTACAAATCCTCCCAATGCAACATCAATGTTATAACAGATAGATAGATAGATAGATAGATAGATAGACAGTCAATAAAATTGGAACATTGTTCAAACATCAATTTTACACAAATGTTAAAAAGAGAATTATTGTACATTTATTTTAAAAAGATATCTATAATATTTTTAAATATTTAATGCATTATGAGCTCATAAAAGTAGACTGAATTGCTGAAATGACTTGATTTAATTCATTGTTTTCCCAAAGATTCACAACCCAATCATATATATATAAAGTTTAAAAAAATGTTGCTCTAATTCCAAAAAGACTATCCATACACTTTCAAGAGGGAACGTGTCCTCATAACACAAAGTGTTAATTGAGGTGTGGAAGACATCAGAGTGAGGAAAGACACTTTCAGTGCAGGTTAGAATCCTTAATTACAGAGCACAACCCCTCTGACCTGACACTGGCCATGCTGCGATAGCAATTTAATGGCAGTGTAATTCCATCCATCCATCAATTGTCTGTACTGCTTAGGGTCACGGGGAGCCTGGGGCCTTTCTCAGGAGACTTGGGGGCACAAGGCAGGGGGACATCCTGGATGGGGTGACAACCCATCACAGGGCACAATCGCACACATACTCACACACCCATTCACTCAATATGGACAATTTAGAGATGCCAATCAGCCTAAAATGCAGGTCTTTGGACTCGGGGAGAGAACCGGAGTACCCAGAGGAAGCCCCTGAAGCACGGGGAGAACATGCAAACTCCTCACACACATGTCGGAGGTGGGAATCGAACCCCCAACCGCAGAGGTGTGATGCAAATGTACTAACCATTAAGCCACTGTGCCCCTGGCAGTGTAATTTTTATTATTATATTTTATTTATTATATAGGAAGTATTGTGTCATTGTCTATCGCTGCACTGACAGATGTGCATGGTCTCACACTCAGACGGAATTACCTCCTGAAGCTTTCTTGGTCAAAGAGATGTGCCTGATGTGGAACAGAGGAAACGTATGCCCTTTAGCCACATCCCCACCCGCTGCTTTCATCCACCTCTATATGTCCTTCTCTTGTGCCAGGGTGAGTGTGTGTGTGCGTGCATATATATGGGTATATCTGAGAAAAAGAAGGTGTGTGGGAAAGTGTGTGGGGGTTTATATTAATCTCCAGGACTGCATTCTGCTCAGACATCTACCTCATGGAAATAAAAATCATCACTCACACAAGGGAAATGCATTGATAAAATATAATAGAGACTGTAATTAAGAGCCTTGCAATCAATTTGGTTTTGAGCCCAGGTGAATTATTCAATGTAATTTGTCCTTGTATGTGTGAGAGAGAGAATGAACAGTTTAAGAAATGCATAAATAAGAACAAGACTCAGCAAGTCTAGCATTTTATAGCACACTTGCACCTAATGGTGGTATATGGTTCAGCTTGGCTCTGTAAATTAACCGTGATGCCACATTTTGTGTGTATTTCCACTTCCAAGTGACGCATGCCATATCCAAGTATCCGAGCTGGCAAGTACCATGTGAACCGAGTCAGGACATTATGTGTAGAGCTAAAAATACACACATCATTTTGATTTCTTTGGGAAGAAACCCTTTTCATGTTTTCTTCCATAGTAGTGTAGTTATTGCTTGACAGGGTTTCTTTCCTTTTCTTTTTTGGCTGGTATGCAGTCAGGGCTATATCTGTGGTGTGCTGCATCCCACAATGCAAAACTGTCACTTTAGTGAAGAAAGTAAGTTTTTTTTTTCATCTAAATGATGCAAATATAAGTAAGTAAATAGATAGAGTGATGAATAAATAAAGAGATTGATAAAAACAATGACAATGTTTCTTATTAATTATTATTATATTATAAATATAGTACATACTAATTATTAGTATTAATTAGTATTATGTAATATTTCATTCAGTGACATAAATGAATATCTATTTATGCTTAATGTGATATTACTGGATTGACAGGTGCAAAAGTTTGTATCCCCCTTTTTGGTTTTTGGGCTGGAAAGTGGTACCTTCACATGTAAGTTATATATTTTCTCATATATTTTATATGGTTACAGTTTATCTAGAAAACAAAATTTCATGTTCACATAATGGGAAAACCTATAGAAATGTATTACCATACAAAATGTTGCATTCAGCTGTTCATGCACAATATAGTCCATTGAAGCAATTTTTGAATCATTTAAAGACTTTCATTTGCCTCACTCCATCATTTTTGGCTTTAACCAGCAAAACCGGATGTGTTAATGGGTAATTGTTTAAAAATGTAATTCTGAGAAAATAACTTCCACAATTTGACTGATACAGAGTTGCTATAGAATATAGTATACAATTTCAAGCACAGCATTTATACACTGTCTTTATTTAACTACAGCCTACAGCTAACATCTCACACACTCAGTGTTTTGGGACAATATATAAACAACATATTTGAAGAATACTGACTGTGTGTTTTATAATGTAATGGGACTTTAATATCATGAACATCTGTAAAAAGTGCTGAATGTAAATGTTGAGAAACTGTCTGTGTGTGTATGTGTGCACGTGTAAAGTCCATTATATATAGTATATGAGAGGAAATCTAAGAAATGGCGTGCATGTGTGTGTTTTTAATAATAATTTAATGTGAGTGTTGAGTAAGAATGTTGTTATACTATTTGGGAATGCGGAGTGAATTATAAATTGATTGTATGGCTATATCTGAGAAATACTGTGTGTTTATGACAGTATAGTGTGTATTATGTTCACCATAAATGCCAATAAAGTGTGCTGAATGTGATGTTTGTATGCTATTTAGGTCTGTGGAGCGTCAAAGGAATAATAAACAGGTGTGGGTTTCGACAGGCTTTAAGGCTTTATGTGCATTCAGTGCCTGTAGGTGTGTTGCCAGCTTTCTTTGCCTCAACAAAGCGATAGTTGCATGAAACCAGGGCTTGATTATCAGATTATCTGGATCTGTCATTGTCCCTCTAACACAGTCATTACGTCACTGCTTGGGAAAAAAAAAAAACTAATTAAGGCTGAGTTTAACTGCGCTTCCGCACTAATGGCTTTCGATTAATTATCGAACAGGGCGGGCAGAGGAACGCTCTTCCACTGTTAAAAGCCCCCATCAGTCCCGGTGATCAGCTTCGTACATTCTAAACATCCGCAACTAGCCAAAGCAGGCAAAGTAAGCAATCAATAAATCTACTGAATTATAGAGCGGACTTTCAGAGCAGAGCCTTGGCTGCCAAAGGCACCGTGGAGCATCTCACTGCTGAAACAGAGGAGGAGCTGTGTGATCGCTCCAAAGCCCTCTGGCCGAAAGATCCAATCACACTGGCACAGAGGGAGTAGCAGAGAAAGGTGGGCAACGAGGTCAACCCTGTGGGGCACATGATTTATTTATCTGCTTACACAGTGATGCAATTCCCTTCTCTCATACTGGTATTTAGCTTTTGTTTTTTTCTCAGGGTTGCAACCTAATAGAAAAGTACTGATAAACTCTATAAGGTACACATATGAAAGTCAACATTTAAACATTACAATGCAGTATTGTCTTTACCTTGAAGCCATACATGTCTCATACCTCATAGTATATATAAAAAAAATATAATATCGTATAGGTTTATAAGTGAATGAGCTGTAATCTAATACCATACCAAATCTTAACTATCAATTGTCTTAAAGAAGATGTAAGATTTGGAAATTTCACTCTATTACAAGCTGCATAAGGAAGAACACTTCTTAATCTGATGGTTTCGAAGGGCAAGTAATAGGGCTGTGTCCTAAATTACATTTGACACACTAAATAGGATGCCTAAATACAGTATAATAGGCACCACTTGTATACTGACACAGCAGTGACTCTTCATGAGGGTGTAATTATCTGCTATCATCATTGTAATCTCATTAATATAACTGAATTGAACTTTGAGAATTAAAAAAAAAAGCTGTGCATTTAATGTGACTCTCACAGCTGTTGAGAAGCGTGCTACGAGCAAAACCTCTCACCTTGAATAAGAGCTTGTTTTTGTTAGCTAGCATGCCACCATCTAACAGTCAGCTAGTCATGTGACATAACACTAACCAGAACACAACACTTTGTTGAAGAGGAAAATCTTTTCTGTGTTAAGGACTAAACTACTGCATTAAGAGCTTGACTACTGCACAATAGTTTAATAGTTACAGTTTATTATGTTTTCACTATTTTTAAAAACGTACTTATGCTTTCCAAAAAGTTTTTAGATCAGTCTCATCAGTGAGGTCTTTCAGTTCTGCTGCTTAGCTGCAAAAATAATTGGCTCCTTTTGCAGCCAAAAATCGATCTCTAAGTGGAGAAGAGTGCAACAGCAACCATTAGTTGCTCACACTGAATTTTATACCATAAACTTAGCAAAGCAAGGGGACATAAGTTCCATTTTCTTCAGACATGTACAGTACTGTGCAAAAGTCTTAGGCATGTGCTTAAGCAAATACTGCAGAAGATGCTTTTAAAAATAATGAAATTAAACTTTTCTACATATATATACATATACAGTGCCTTGCAGAAGTATTCACCCCCCTTTGCCTTCTTCCTATTTTGTTGTATTACAACCTGGAATTGAAATGGATTGATTTTCAAATGATTTACATTTGATTTACACAACATGCTTACAATTTCTGAGATGCAAAATATTTTTTATTGTGAAGCAAACAAAAAATAAGACCAAAAAACAGAAAACTTGGGTGTGCATAACTGTTCACCCCCTCAAAGTTAATACTTTGTAGAGCCACCTTTTGCAGTAATTACAGCTGCAAGTCTCTTTGGGTATGTCTGTATGAGCTTAGCACATCCTGCCACTGGGATTTTTACCCATTCTTCCAGGCAAAACTGCTCCAACTCCTTTAAGTTGGATGGGTTCCACTGGTGTACAGCAGTCTTTAAGTCAGACCACAGATTCTCTGTTGGATTGAGATCTGGGCTTTGACTGGGCCATCCCAACACATTGAAATGTTTCTCCCTAAACCAATTGAGTGTTGCTATAGCAGTGTGTTTAGGGTCATTGTCCTGCTGGAAGGTGAACCTCCTTCCCAGTCTCATCTCTTGTGCAGACTGAAACGGGTTTTCTTCAAGAATTGCCCTGTATTTAGCACCATCCATCACTCCTTCAATTCTGACCAGTTTCCCTGTACCTGCTGATGAAAAACACCCCCACAGCATGATACTGCCACCACCATGCTTCACTGTGGGGATGGTGTTCTGGATGTGATGAGAGGTGTTGGGTTTGCGCCAGACATAGCGTTTTCTTTTATGGCCAAAAAGTTCAATTTTAGTCTCATCTGACCACAGTACCTTCTTCTAGATGTTTGGGGAGTCTCCCACGTGTCTTTTGGCAAACTCAAGACGTTCTTTCTTGTTTTTTTCTTTAAGCAAGGGCTTCCTTCTGGCCACTCTTCCATAAAGCCCAGCTCTGTGGAGAGTACGGCTAATAGTGGTCCTATGGACAGACACTCCAGTCTTTGCTGTGAAGCTCTCCAGCTCCTTCAGGGTTATTGTTGGTCTTTTGGATGCTTCTCGAATTAATGCCCTCCTTGCTCGTTCTGTGAGTTTTGGTGGGCGGCCCTCTCTTGGCAGGTTTACTGTGGTGCCATATTCCTTCCACTTTGCTATGGTAAATTTAATGGTGCTTTGTGGGATTTTTTTGTAACACAACCCTGATTTATACTTTATATATATATAAAATGAAGAGAAGTAAACAGTAATAAACTATTAATATGCTAAGTCAATATAATATAAGTCAATATAAGTTCAGTCTTCCTTTTTTTTGTCTGAAATGTGGTCTGTTACGTAATATTTTGCTTTCTTTACTGAGACTCACACATTCATCTGTAACATTTCATTTAATTTAATCAACATTTAATAAAAGTAATGTTTTTTGTACTCAGTAATGCCGAAGTCATAACATCTATAAGACAATTTGTAGTAAAAGAAATGTGTATGTATGTATTGTTGGCTTTTGCTTTATTGGCTTGTATGCGGTTTGACCTTTCAGTCATTATTTTAGTCGTTGCAGCTGATCTGTTAGCAGGGTGATGATTTATCGTGTTTGTAGTAGAGTGATAGTTAAATGTTTTCTCAATGCACATCACCTTTTTTTTTCATTTTATATGGTCTCCAGGATTCCTGACAAGCCATGATGAAGATGAGCTTATCACGGGATTATTTCCATCTGTCTGCCTTTCAGTTTCTCTTTCTGTCCATCTTTGAGTTCTCTGTGTCCTTCTCTCTCCCTGTCAGATTATCCATCTTTCTCTCACAGTTTTTGGCCCTTTTTCTTATTTCTTTCCTTGCTTCTTGGTCTTTCTCCTCACCTGTCTACTCCCTTTTTTTGTTCCATATGCACTATTTAGTGCACTAAATAGAAAATGTTGCTATTTTCTAACAATGTCTTCTCAACGCCTTTAAGAATGCATTTGACAAAAGAAGAACGTATGGAAATCATTCTCATGTCTGGATCGGGAAGCTGTCGCAAGGTTGCAATGGACTTTAACAGGAAACATGTCAAGCACATCACACACGACACTGTTGCCAAACTTATTAACAAATTCAAAAAGACTGGAAGTGTTACGGACCAACCGAGAAGTGGACGTCCACGAACATCCACTGACGAAGGCACAATCGACATGGTGCTGGCGAACATAGTCCTTGTGTATGGATGTTTTTGGTACACTCCGTATAGTGCACTAAACAGGAAGCTTTGCTATTTTACATACTCTAACTTAAAGGTAAAATATCCAATAAGCTTCTGATACCACATCCAATACACTACATAGTGCACTAGATAGGGAGTTTTGCTATATTATAAGCCTTTCTGAGGTATTCAGTGCAGAATATGGAGCAACCTATTCACTAGATAGTGCACTAAACAGGAAGATTTGTTATTTTATATACAGTATATTCATGTCTGAGAGCATAGCCTACAATATCCAACAAACCCCCTATGTACTGTTTAGTGCACTACATAAGAAGTTTTGCTATTTTATAGACAATCGTGTCTGAAAGCAGTGTAAAAGATCCAGAAAACGTGTTAGTGCATGTTAGTGTCTAAACCATGTAGTTGAGGTGATGCAGAACACCCACAATGCACTTTGTAGTTTGTAGGGAATAGGGAGTAGGGCACATTTCAGAGACAGGGTCAGTCTTTCTTCCTACCTCTCTCGATCTGTCTCTCACGTCTCATTTCCTCACTCATGTTCTCTGTCTTTATGTTTCTGCCTTTCTCCCCTCTCTCTGCCCTTTCTCATCTTCTCTGTTTTTGTCTACCTGTCATTCTCCCTCCCTCTCCCTCTGTCTTATTCTCTCTGCTTTCTATCAATCTTGCACTCCTTCTGTTTGTCTCTCTCATGCTCACTTTTCAGTCTCTCTCTTCTCGTGTTGTCTGTTTCACTCTATCTGTCCATCTGTCTCTTGGTGGTCCTCGTTTCTCCTCTCTCAGTCTCTCTCTTACCCCCACACGCACTCTGTATTCTAGCAAAGAACTGCCTCTATAGATAAAAGCACTGAATCTATCCGCTCAGAGAGATGGATTGCTCTGAATGAGGCACAGGAGAATTGAGCTCCAGTCATCTGTGATGCTCTCCTCCATATAAAGCGTCTCCTTTCTCCTTCAGAGCGACGTCCTCTAACCCCCTCCCTTTTAATCCACACTCTTAGTCCTGCCATACGGCAACCTGGAAGAAAAGAGATATGTGTGTGTGTACTTATAAAGCAGACCCAGGATTTGGATACTGAGAGAAATGGAGATAAAGGGTTGAAGAGTCAATTGTATATTTACATGAGTGGAAAAAAAAAAGGGGTCGCATTCTTCCTGCTCAGCACAGTGACACCTGTTAGTTTTACTAAAAAGATGACAAACGGATGTGGGGTGAAAAGTACCATTGATAACTTGGTACCTCACACACTGATTTGATTTCGATTAATGTTGATTATCCCCAAATTCTAATAATAATAATAATAATAATTCAGCTCTTAATATAGTACGATCTTTTCTTTTTTATGTTTCCTTCTTATTTTTCAACCTTTTTAGGGCTCATTTTTCAGCATTTTTGTCATTTACCACGACAAAAGTTCACAATTTGACAAGATATAGGGTTTGATGCAGATGGGATCCATAACATGGATTCCATATACACTCTATGGCCAAAAGTATGTAGACACCTGACAATCACACCCATAAGGTCCAGGAAGACCCAAACTTGGTTTGCCAAGTTTGGAGTGGAAGAACTCAAGTGACCTGTACACAGCCCTGACCTCAAACCCACTGGACACCTTTGGGATGAACATCAGCCTGACATCACTAATGCTCTTGTAGCAAATCTTCATAGCCATGCTCCAGAATCTAGTGGAAATCCTTCCCAGCAAAGTGGAGGTTATTATAACAGCAAACGGGGACTAAATCTGGAATGGGATGCTCAACAAGCACATATGGATGTGATACTTTTGGCAACAGAGTGTATTAGAGGTCTGAATATTGAAGTTTGGGTCTATATTGATTTTTGATTTCTATATCCTATATCATGATTATCAATAATTGAAATCTGTGCACGCTCCTGCTCAGACAACTTTGGTGTGAGTAGTGTGAACTCAGTTTAACACAAGAGGCATCCACTTTTTTTTTTTTAATAACAGTTGGCACAACTCACACGTGATGTTGCTTGCTGTCAGATAGTTATATAATTACATGCGTCATCACTGCATATGTTGAAATAAGGTCTCTCAATCCAGTGATATTTTTTTCCCTGTATGTTCGCCTGGAGCTTCCACTAATTATGAATGTTTAACAGACACATGGACATAGCCTGCTGCTGTAAGGCTAAGGGCTGTAATAATACTCATATCCTGTTTACATTAGGAGCCTGCATAATATAGCGTAATAACTAGAACGAAGTGTAAAAAAATGGTTGGTGTGCATGTCCATGTTAAAAGCCATATTGATTAAAATGGGAGCGTACTGGAAATCTTAGTGCATCTGGTACAAAAGACTTTACAAGCAAAGAGAAACGATTTGGCTAATTTACTTTCAGTGATTTTTTTGGCTTATATTTTATTTCATAAAGGTAAGAAGAATGAAGGAAGTGCAAAAGAAAAATGAAATTATGTTTCAGTGAGTACCCGGATGTTGTAATTTCAGAGACATAAATGCATGTATGCCCTTTCATTATTATTATTATCATTATTATTATTATTATTATTATTATTATTATTATTTCCCCAAATGCTTTTATTATCTTCAACCATCTACATCACAATGATGCATACTGATTCATATCCCTGATGGTATGAAAAATCCATGGTATGTAGAACCCAGCGTGAGGACTTTTATGTGTTATATACATGTCTAGGCACTACAAATACCCAGCATGCACTGGGTAATACATTGGAGATTTCTACATCTAATTCTAGCTGCTAATCATTAATGTATAGACTAATAAATATTAGCTTGCTTTTCTAGCATGCTGCTTGCATTGATGTCACTAATGAGCGAACAACAGCTTTTTTATTGTTATATAAATTGATATAACAGTTTCCTGGAAGATTGTCTGTGGATTGCAGCATACCCAATTCAAAACACAAAAAGGTGAAAGCAGCTAGCACTTAAAAAGGATTTTATTTCAGGACAGAGAACCTGAGAGTGCTTTCCCAGCTCTCAGCCTGCACGGCTGTATATCATTATATAACAAATAATGGAAAATAATTTGCAATTACTTGTCCATTTATGTTTTAGCTTTCATCTCAGCAGGGGTGGAGTAGTATTAGAAAAAAAAAAAAAATCACGACAACTTCACGGTTTCAAATAAAATTATATTTTCAAATACACTTTAAAGAGCACATAAGACTGTAGCAACCTTTTTTTTTCCACACCTTCAGTAGTTCTCATCTGACTCTCTGTGCTCTTTAAAAAAGTAAGCCAAAAATTATGCAGAAAATTTCAAGGGATGCATATAGAAATACTGATGCTGTTATCAGCACTAGTATAGCATATAGCATATAGCATAGCATGTTAATGATATAATTACTGCATTTCCTTATCACAGCATACCAGCATATTACTAGTGTCAAACCAAATCCATACCTTTTTGGCACTCTCTGTTGAAAATGTTACACTGTAAACAGCAAAACCAAGATATGACTCCTTTAATTTTATTTTCACATTTAGCCCTAGGTCACTGAAATTGGAGCAATTATCTGTTCTTCCAGGCTGCAGCCAGGAGCTCGGAGTTTGACATTTAGACATCCTCCGCAAACCATTTAATCTGCTCCTTTTATAGCAGTGACAACACAAATATCCTGGTGTCTTTTTTGCCTCTCTCATTTGTGGCCTATTCCAGCAGTAATTGCTGCAGCAACACACCACTGTCAGTGAAATTGAAGAGAAACAATCAGTCAGGGGTGGGATTGAAAACGATTCTGCACACGCTGGATCGGATTCCAGGAAACAAAGCGAGCGCCTGTGTGTGTGTGTGTGTGTGAGAGAGTGTGGAGCACTTGCCGAGCACAAAGCCATGGTGACAGGCTCCTCTCAAGCTTCCTGCAGCTTCATCATCTCTCAATTCAGTCATAGAATAATGACAACACGCTGAGAGAAAGATGGATATTTGCAATATCGGTTTTTGCAAGTGTGAGCGCGTCACAACGGAGAAGCAGTGAGCTTCAGTGTTTCAAATCTTTCCAGATGAAAAGGCAAATGATGACAGGGATGAATGTAGTTTGAATAATAAATCACATCCCCAGACTAAGACGGCCCACCTAATAGAAGCATAATCATAATTCCAAGTTTTCTCATTTGCCTCTCTATTTAAAAAAAGCCTCACTATCTAATATTTCATTTCATGCAGGAAGCCTGAGAGAAGCATGGCAGCGATTGCATCAACATGTCATAATTATGGACTGCAAATGAAGTTGAAAGTTCACTTAAGAATTGAGAGTCAAAGTGTGAGTAGGGTAGAGTTGGGAGTTGACTTGGAAGTCGAGTTGAGAGTCAATGTGAGACTCAAGATGAGAATTGTCTTAAGAATAGAGAGTCAAGTTGAGAGTCGAGAGTGAAGGTGAGAGTTAAGAGTCAAGTTGGGAGTTGAGATGAGAGTCGAGTTAAGAGTTGAGTTGAGAGTTAAAAGTCGAGTAGAGGGGTGATGAGAGTCGAGTTGAGAGTAGGGCTGAGTCGACTTGAGAGTCGAGTTCAGAGTAAAAAGTCAAGTTGAGAATCGAGTTGAGAGTTAAGAGTTGAATTGAGGGGTGGGTTGAGAGTCAAGTGTCAAGTTGGGAGTTGAGATGAGAGCTAAGAGTTGAGTTGAGAGTTAAAAGTCGAGTAGAAGGGTGATGAGAGTCGAGTTGAGAGTCAAGATGAGAGTAAAAAGACAAGTTGAGAGTCAGGTTGAGAGTCAAGTTGGGAATCGAGTTGAGTGCAGAGTTGAGAGTTAAGAGTCGAATTGAAGGTTGAGTTGAGAGTCGAGAGTCAAGCTTAGAGTTGAGTTGAGAGTGAAGAGTCAAATTGAGGGGTGAGTTGAAAGTCAAGTTGACAGTTAAGAGTTAAATTGAGAGTCAAGTTGAATCAAGATAAGAGTCGAGTTGAGAGTCTAGTTGAGAGTTGAGTTGAGTCAAGCGTAAAGTTGAGTGTAAAAGTGAGAGTAAGAGAGTGAGAGAATAATCACTTGATTTCACGTTGCGAACATGTTCATGAACACAGGATTAAATTCAATTTAAAGAACACTGCAGCCACACCTCATATGTTCCCATAACTAAGCAACTGATGTCTGACAAGCATTGACTCGGTTACTTAAAGGGTATTAGAATCTGATCAGAATTGTGAAGTTCTGGTATCGTTAGGTCAAAAAAAGAGGAGAAAAAAGGGGCAGCATATGCCCTCCTTCACCGGAAGGCTAATTCAAACATGGTGTAGCAAGGAGCTCGTATGGCTTATGGGAGGTTTATCTGCCATCTGCCATTAAACCTTACATCTGGTCTTTGTTTATTTGGACAATGTCAATAAGATCAGGCTGCTTGTAGCTTTAATCCTTTGTTTTTGTGGCTAATGAACAACAGATGAGCATTTACAGAACTTTTCTACTGCACATTCAAAAACAAGAAGTGGCCCAAACAGAGCTTGGAGTTCTAGCTCTAGTTAATTTACCACCAAATTATTATGATACAACTGGAGTAGCACCTGGAAAAAAAGCTATGAATTCCCTTAGCACTGCAAGTGAATCGATGCCTGCTTTTTGCCAACTTTCCCACTTTTTTCCCTCTAGGGTTAAGAAAACCACCAATGCAATTTTAAGTTTTCTGTTTTATAAAGACTCTCCCCTGAGTTCTGTCATGCCATGTTGTTTTGTGGAATTGAGCCAGGTTGGTTTGTCTGTCTTGTTTCTTTATTTGGATGCCCATCATCTTACCTGTGTGTTTGCCGGCCAGCTATAGTTAGGACTGCAGGGAGAGAACTAGTATTCACTAGACATGATTGCTTTCAGTGTTTTATTGGAATGGGGCAGAGGGAATGGGTACACAGCAGGAGCACACTCCTAATATACCATGCTGTATTTGGCCTATAATAAATTAACTGCAAAAAGAAACTGAAAAAGAAATATAGTGTTCTCTCTAACAGGGTTGAGGGGTGATGAAATTATGTGAAAAAAGAAGAAGAAACAGTCTTGATGACAATAGTAAAAGCATTTGCCTCACCATATTGTCATTGTGGCTTACAACGATGCAACTGTTGAATTCAACATGAAATAAGTGCTTGGATTAACATTGCTCCTGAGTTTTCAGAGAAAAGCAATTTCCTAACAACCATGTGATTGATGTGGTAATAAAGTGCTGAATTGTGTTGAGAGAGTTTAGTTGAGAGTCATTGTGAGAGTAAAGTCTAGAGTCGAGATGAGAGTAGTGCTGATTTGAGCGTCGAGCTGAGAGTCAAGTTGAGAGTCGAGTTTAGAGTCAAGAGTCAGATCAAGAGTTGAGCTGAGAGTAAAATTTGAGAGTGATAAGTGAAGTTGAGAGTCGAAATTTGAGTTTAGAGTCAAGAGTTGAGTTTAGAGTCATGTTTATAAACAAAAGTTAAATCGAGAGTTGATATCGGAGTCAAGTTGTGAGTTGTGAGTTCAGAGTCGGTTTAAAGAGTTAAGAGTAAAGTTTAATTTTAGAGTCAAATATACAATCAAATTTGTGTTCAAAATCTGAGTTAAGGGTTGAGTTTGAGTTTTCAGTTGTCAGTTAAGTTGAGTGTCGAGTTGAGAGTTGAGTTGTCAGTTAAGAGTCGAGGTGAGAGTACAGTTGTCAGTTGCGTTGTCAGTTAAGTTGAGAGTCAAGTAGAGAGTTGAGTTGAGAACAGAGTTGTCAATTGTCAGTTGAGTTGTCAGTTGAGTTGAGTGTCAAGTCGAGAGTCAAATCACTGGCCATTTGGTCAACAAGCTGCAACAAATTCCCTGAAGGAAAGTCAGACTGATGATTCATTTTTAAATTTTGTCAAAAATAATGAAAACAGAAGAAGAAAATTTGCACAGAGTGAAATTATTTATTTTTATTTTTATTATATTCAATTCAATACATTCAATCCATTGTTAAAGAAAATATATAAACAAAAAATTGTAAGGTTGTTATCAAATTCATTGATGTTGCACCACATAAAATTCGAAAATGAAACTACTTTACTTTTCTCAGGGTGGTTTGTGTGGACGCTGTAAAAAGACATCTGTAAAGCATCCATCCATGCATCCATTCCTCCATCCCACTATCTATCTATTAACTCAGCAGTGAAACCAGCAGCACAAAATGCCATTAACTACTCTAAGAGCATAGCTGACCACTTTTAACGTCACTGTCCAGTGCACTGACGAATTTCTGTATGCTGCGACAATAACTGCAATCTCCTCAGAACTATCTTGGGTAACTGCCTTCAAAGTACAATCAGAGTATTGTAGTAACTGTGCATTCCCCTTGCAGCCTTTATTTGAATGACAGAGACACACACGAGAAACCATTACACCACTCAGATGAGCAATGAGTGTGTCAGTGAGGATTCCATACACTCTGCAGTAGACTGGATGTCGATAGTTCATTTCCATGTGCGGGAGAGAGAGAGAGAGAGAGAGTGAGTGCACCCACGACCTAATGCTGATTGTTTCAGTGTCCAATTGGCTCTGCTCAAGTGACTCATATCATTGCACTCTTTTATATGAAGTGATTTGGAGTTATCCTCCATTCTATGCCAAGCTTTTCAATCCTAGTCTCCCGCCCCTACCCACCCCCCCACCGTAGAGTGACTGAGTCATAGAGAAAATTAGATGGTAAAAGAAAGAAAGAAAGAGAACATTAAAGAGAGGCTGAGTGTAGCACATAAAAACTTTGAATACAAAGAAGCACCCACTGACACATTAAATATTCAGCCAAGCTGTAATGTGCTTTTGTGTGGTCAAAAAAAAAATTATAATAATAATAATACTCACTTGGGAGACCTGATGCTTTACCATGACCCTGTGTAATGTTGAAACTGCGTGGATTTCAAATCAATCTCATATTCATACCACCTTATTTTAACTGCTTTCCACAAGGATCAATCGAATTTCATTTTCAGCTTGAGGCTGAAAAGGTCAGCCTTATAAATATCAATGATTTTACAGGGATGAAGCAAAGACAGAAAGTAGATGGAAAAAGAGAAAAGGCAAAACAAGCTCATTATAATTCTGAGCAGAGTCAAGACTTGATTTGAGTCAAGATGAGATTGGAGTCGAGTTTAGAGGTCAGAGCTGAGTTTAGAGTCAAAAGTTGACTTTAGAGTCAAGAGTTCAGTTTAGAATTGAGTTGAGAGTCAAGCTGAGAGTCAAGTCCAGAGTACAGAAGCAAAGTCAAGTCGAGAGTTGAGTCTAGAATCGAGTCAAGAGTAAATCTGAGAGTCTAAAGTCAAGTACAGTGTCAAGAGTTGAATTTAGAGTTGAGTTTGTCCTATTTAGAATGGAAAGTTGAACTGAGAGTTGAATTGAGAGTCTAGTTGAGAGCTGAGCTGAGAGTCAAGTTAAGATACAAGTTAAGAGTCAAGAGTCAAGTTAAGAGTCAAGTTGAGAGTTGATAGTCAAAAAGAGAGTTGAGAGTTGAGTTTAGAGTTGAGTTTAGAGTTGAATTTAGAGTCAAGAGCTGAGTTTAGAGACAAGAGTTGAGTTTAGAATCAACTTTAGGGTCAAGTTTCAGGTTTCAAGTCAAAAGTTGGATCAAGAGTCGAGCTGAGAGTCGAGTAAGACTGAACAGAAACAGAGAAAAGACAGAACAAGCTCATTATAATTCTCAGTGAGGAATTCCAGCTGGATTCAACCTGACGTTATGTAAGGAAGCTTGAGCCAGTTAGAATCACTCTCATTAGAGACATTTCTGGGCCTGTAGACAACTCTGATAATGAGTCTAATAACCTCCTAGTTTGCAGCAACAACACAGGACCTGAAGGCGAATGCTGGGTTTCAAAATCTCATATCATCATCTGTATGCAGCTTCAAGGACTTGAATCAAGTTACCATAATATTTGCCATGTAGATAAAAAAGCCCAGGGCTTTCAGCTGCCAAGAATTTATTTGCACCAGCGGCCACTGGATCGATGTAGGAAAGAAGCGACGGTGTCTCTGAAACAGTCTCTTTTCAGAAAAAGCCATTTTTAGAGCATGTCTGATAAACAGTAATAAGAAAGTAGGATGAGGAGATAGTGTGTACTGGGCTTTCTTCCCTCTCTCTCGCTGTGTTAGGCCAAGACACAAGCAGGCGCCTCTGATAACTTCTTCAAATGTGCCGACATGAAGATGTATAGTCAGCTAAAACATGTTTGCCTAGATGGTGCTTCTTCACATGTTAGTGCGTAAACAGATGACTTCTCTCAGCACTGCATCTGGCTGGAAGGAACTGGAGAGATTTGGAATATTTCAGTGCGAGCTAGATAAGGGATCTGAGAATAACAGCACACACAGCTCTTAGTTTCAGCTACAGTTTTAATAAGATTTAAAATCAAGAGATAACAACCAGCATTATCCCAACAACTGCTAAAATCAGTTTTTGAAGAATGGCTTGAGCTTTAGTTTCTAGCTGTAGGATATATCTTGTCTTAAACTAAATTACTCTGCCGGTGAGGATTCACCTTTCTGGTCTCAGACTGGGTGTAACCTGTGTCTAGAAAAAAACAGCTCTTATTTGTGTCTTGGCCTGAGGCTGTTTTTTTCATAAGATTCATAGTTATGGCCCTGTCCCAAATATAAATTCAGCCATGATGTAAAGAGACATCTGGAAAATAAACACAGGAAAATGAGGTATTATGGGGAACAGTGGGATGCAGGGTGGACACTCTGCAGGGAGGGAAAAAAAAAACAAAACACACACAACGCCTATGCTAAATGGTCTAGATTTTCATTTTCAACCAATTTTATCCCAATTTAGTCATAACCAATTTCCACCCACTAACTAATACTTCCCTATCTTTAAACAGCTACCATTCTGGGAGAGTGAAGGCTCACATGTGTCTGACTGTGTATTCCAGAGAAAGCACATTTCTGACGTTCACGTAACAATATTGGACAGATAATTACAGTCAGATGAGACATCTGCAACTGGATAGTGTCACTCTGATCAACAGAAGATTGATCAGAGGAAGGCCATTCTTCCCATCCAGAGATCAGGGAGGTGTCATTGGTGTGATGGAGCAAATGGACACCACTTATGTAGATATTTTAAAATTAGAAAAAGAATAATGCTAATATTCAAGTTTAGCCAGTATGCAATTTGCCAAGTGGACATCTGAGAAGTCACTGCATCACCACAGCCACCATAGCAAAATTTGAAAAGCATCAGCAACATGGACAGTATATAGTATCTTTTATGTACATATCCAACTCCATTTTACACAATCTGGCTTCTCAACTGTCCAAAAGAACAAGAACAACAACAACAACAACAACAACAACAACAACTTACAAGCACAATCTAGAGCTGGGTATGATCATACACTATATGGCTTAAAGTATGCTGACGCTTGACTATCACACTTATATGTGTTTTTTCCCCAATCTGTTGCTAAAAAGTTAGAAGCACCCAATTGTCTAGATTTTATTTGTATGCTGTAGCATTACAATCTCCTTTCACTGCAACTAAGGGGCCCAAACATGTCCCAGCATAACAATGCCCCTGTGTACTGGGAAGTGGTAGCTCAGTGGTTAAGATGGACTTCTGATCGGAAGGTTGAGAGTTCAAACCCCAGCACCACCAAGCTGCCCCTGCTGGGCCCTTAACCCTCAACTGCTCAATTGTATAAATGAGATAATTATAAGTTGCTCTGGATAAGGGCATCTGCCAAATGCCATACATGTAAACGCACAAAGCAAGGTCCATAAGGATATGGTTTAGCATGGTGTATCTGTGAATGTATTCTTTTATTGTTGTAACAGTTCTTCAGGCCAAGTTAAAAGTACTTTATGGTTTTAATTTGGATTTCAAAACAGTTATTGAGCTTGTGTTTCTACTCTTATGTGTAACACAGAGTTTCAGGAAGTTGAAAAAAAAAAAAAAGGCTTATACTACTTCAGGAGATCAGTGAGATACGTCAGACTGGAACTAATGCGGAACTTAATGGGCAGCCAGTGTGAGTAAGATTGGGGTAACATGCTCTGACTTTCTTTTTCTGTTAAGGATGCGGGTTGCTGAATTCTCCTTACTTTCTTTAAAGCTTACTTAAAGAGGCAGCAGAGCAGACATCCAAAACCATGTTACAGTAGTCCAACCTATTCCAATCTAGAAGTATTTATGACTGTGTTCAGTTTCAACCAGCAAATGCTACCCAGCAATACCTTCTTCAGGCTTCCAAAGCCCTTATGCTCCCACAATTTCATTTTTAATCAACGTGTTCCAAAGTGTCAAGAATGTTTTAATTTTTGGCTTGATGTTGAATATGTGAGCACTGAAGACTGAAATGAAGAAATGATATACGTCTCAAACAGTGTTCTGATTTCTCTTGATAAAATACATTTCACTAGCAGATACTCCAGCTAAAGTTAAGTTTTAAGTTTCCCTTTTGTTTTAAAGGGAAACTGAAGCTTGGTTTTAATCTAATGTCAGCATGACATGACATTCAAAGACACTCAGTGAAATTTTGCACTTTTGCAGCACCACACAAATCTAGTTTAAACAGAGATTGCTAGAGGCCTGTGTTGACCTGTGCTGATGCAATTCCAATCGCAGACACTGCTCGCAGCGAATGCACACAATATGGACTGTAGACATGAATCCTTTTTAGGGCTGCACAGTGTATGGTTGTCAACTGGCCACTGTAATACTGATATAACTGAACGTTAATACATGCAAATGAGCCTTCTAACTATTGTTATTCCTGAGTTGTGATATTCCAAAATGTGTATGAATCAGGATTCTTCACATGATCACAAATGGAAATTTAAGTCCTTGTAGCTTACCACTGTAGGGATTTGAATAACATTGAAATGTAATGTAAGTCACAGTATGTGGCAATAAAATCTTAATGTGTTTTGCCACATTTAACTTGTATGTATTAGTATTTTTAAAGAAGTCCTGTGAATTGCATGCAATGATAGGCAAAGGATATTTTTGGGTAAAAGTGCAACATTTAGCTGCTTTATGTCTACCTATAGGAAGTAATAGTTAAATAATGGAAAGGTTATTACTTCAAATCCCAGGACTGTCAAAAAGCCTTTTGGCAAGCATCTTCCAAATGAATGAATGTAAATTCTAATGTAAAAGAAAACAATAATATATATATATATTTAAAAAATCCTATTTAAACTCAGATCTTAATCACATTTTATACTGAGCAAAGGATTCAGATATATGTGTGTGGTCTGGGAGAACAGCCAAAATTGATGTAAAAAAAATAGGTTTCACCAAATTTTTTCTGCACTGTGAACCCTAATGTTGTCTTTACTTAAACAATCAAGTAACTATGACTAAACATCACTAAAATTGTTGCGTTTTTTTCCCAATAAATCAAAAAACTAAGTTTGTTTAATTTATTTACCTACAAAATACATAAACTTGAGATTTCAAGTATGAACTCAAAACCATGATTCATTAAAATAGCTCACTTTGGTCTTTCTTTGATGTGATTGGCCATGCAGGGAATTCTGCCTGGCAACAAGAGAACTAATGCACTGATTGGTAGATAATTGCAAAAGGCGGTCCTCTTCGTCTCCTCTGTTGATGGTACTGGTGTACTGAAGTTCAAGTGTTCATTATGAGTAGGAGAGATGACTCCGTGTGTGTTACAAAGAAATGGCAATCATGTAGAGTATGTTTTGTAAATAAAGTTACATTTTGCTAAAAAGTGTTAATTTCCCCTATGTATAGAGACTTTTGGGACACTCTGTATTTAAGTACACTTGAAATGAACACCAAGTCAAGTGAAGTTAATTATTGCAGTACACTGGCTCCCTGGTGGACTAGTGGCTAGCATGCAGTGCTCTCACCGTCGTAGCCCGGGTTCAATTCACGGTTAGTAAACGATAAAATACGCTATAGCTAATCAAATTAAGCGCACTATATGAACACCAAGCTAAGTGAACTTAACAATTTAAGTACATTAGTAGCAAGTTAAGTGAACTTACATATAGAAGTTTTGGGAGACCCCATTACTCAATTAAATTGAGGAAACGAGTCTAGTCAATCAATTGAGTACAGTCAACTTGTTTAGGTTTTCAGTGCGTCTATAACATATTTAGACCTCACTTTAAGAAACCCTACATTATAACCACAACAATGTGGAAATGTTAACCACATTCCCTTCCACCTTGCTATGGCTAGCTTTGCTAGCTATGTGTGATTTCTTCCCACAGTGAATGGCATGGTTTGATCAAGTTGCTGAATAGGTCTGTGCTGAAGAGACCTGGACATAATCATAATCAGTCAAGCTTTTAATCAGATATCGTCTGTCTGCTATGCACCTGCTCTGCATTGAAAATGAAATCTTTAAACGTAATTTTTCTCTTTTCACGTTTAAAATGCTAGAAATTCATTTGTGATACATGCAAGACAGAAACATACTCCAGATGAGGGTATCCCGTAGCTTCCAAAACTACATATAGTAGAAAATGTCAACATTTCATCATGTTTTCCCAGGCTACATATTATGAGATCATAATAACCATGAACTTTTGACTAATTGCACAGAAATGTGAAGCCTTCTACATTTTTATAGAACCCTTTTCTTTCTTTGCAGCTGGAACACTTTACACTCTGAATAACCGCGGACTGAATCATCTTGGCATGTTTCATAAATGGTAGTCATTACACTTCTTGACACGGTATCTTCCTAATGATGAAGATGACTTGCTGTCCTTGATCGCTTTCTCCATGTGAAAAGTTTTAAAGCTCAGCCATCACATTTAATCAAGCAGAGGAGAAATGAGACAAACACGCTCTCCTCATTTACAAAATTCAATTTCACGTCCATGCATAATTAAAAACGTCATTGATGCTATGACAAACAGTTTATCTTCTCTCCTCTCTCTCATTTCCCTCTTCCTGTGCCTTTCTACGTACTCGTTCTTTTCTCTCCTAATTATCCTATCCTGCATAAACGGGCTTCATGTTGCTGTTGGGAAATAAAATAGCAAAAAGTGAAGCCCCTATGAGCTGCTTTGTCCACTTAGACATTATGCTAGCCTCATTTACATCAATACAATAAAATTGGGGGGATTATAATGCTCAAGCACAGAAACTGCTCTATCATTGGATACTTACAGTTAAGAACTATGAAGTGCTGAGAAGAATTAATCATATCAGTAAGCTTTATTGCTGTTACCTACATCTAGGTAAAGAATGAATGGCAGATCTTGCTGTGTGCCTTCTGTTTACTCAGTTCTCATACTTCTCAAGGAAAAATAGAAAAATAGAAAATAAAAAAAACAGGATTTTATTATTATCATGGTTTGTATTTGAGTTTATGGAGTAGACAGAGTTACTGTCCTGTCTTCATAAAAATGGCTTTTCAAAATTCTTTTTAAAACTTTTTGGCCTTTCATGAAAAGTGAAAACACGAAACGTAAGTTGAAAAAGGGACACTGTGTTGGTGTAGAAGATAAAGGAATTTCTGATGATAACAGATTTTGAACCTTAGTGTCTTGAGTCTATATTGTTTTGAGAACAATATACATATCCAAAGACATCCAAAAATTTAAAAATTAGTGCCTTTAAATTCTATGTTTTCAGATGTCCCAGACATGTACAAGAACCCAAATAGAATATTTAATTTTATCCTATATATATGTACACACACACACACACACACACACACACACACATTCACTGAGCAATTTATTAGGAATCCTATATTAATACCGGGTAGGGCCTCTCTTTGCTCTCAAAACAGCAAAGGGATGAAATTCTTTGTGCCATGGACTCTCCAAGATGTTGGAATAATTAATTTGAGATTCTGGCCCATGTTAACATGATTGCATCATGCGATTCCTGCAGATTTTTCAGGCACACTTTCATGTTGCAAATCTCCCATTCTACCACATCCCAAAGGTGTTCTGTTGGATTCAGAATAAAAGGAAGAAAAGGCCAGTGAAGAACACTGAACTCACTGTCATGGTCATGAAACCAGTTTGAGATAACTTTCTTTGTGGCAAGGTGCATTATCATGCTGGAAGTAGAAGATGGGTAAACTGTGGCCATGAAGGGATGACTATATTCAGCAACAATACTCAAATAGGCTGTGGCACTCAAGCGATGATTGATTGCTGCTAACGTGCCCAAAGTGTGCCAGGAGTACATTCCCCACAGCATTACACCACCTCCACCAGCCTGGACTGTTGACTACGTTTTTCCAGTCTTCAACTGTCCAGTTTTGGTGAGCCTGTGTTCTTGGCTGACAGAAGTGGAACTGGACGTGGTCTTCTGCTGTCGTAGCCCATCCACCTCAAGGTTCGATGTGCTGTGTATTCTGAGATGCTTTTCTGCTCATCACAGTTGTACGGAGTGGATATCTGGGTTGCTATGGCCTTTCTGTCAGCTTAAACCAGTCTGGCCATTCTCTGTTGACCTCTCTCATCAACAAGGTGTGTCCGTCCACAGAACTGCCACTCACTGGATGTTTTCTCTTTATTGCACCACTTTGAGTAAACTCTAAAGACTGTTGTGCATGAATATCCCAGGAGATCAGAAGTTATAGAAAGACTCAAACCAGCCCATCTGGCAACAATCATGCCACGGTCAAAATCACTGAGATCAGATTTTTTCCCCATTCTGATGGTTGATCTGAATGTTACCCAAAGCTGCTGGCCCGTATCTGCACGATTTTATGCATTACACTGCTGCCACATGATCGGCTGATTAGATAATTACATGAATGATTAGGTGTACATGTGTTCCTAATAAAGTGCTCCGTGAGTGTATATTTTTGTATTATATATGTCAGTAAAATACCTGGTCTTCACTGATCTATATAAAAATAGACAAAATTTTAATATTTTATTTAAATAAAAAATCATTTTTGCTCTTAAGCAATAAAATATTGAGAACGAATGGGTAAGATTAAGTGCCGTGGTAAGGAAGAATCTCATGTCATCTCATATATTAAAGAGGTTTTTATAATATGCATATCACTAGTTATAAGATTTGATATAGAGTTATAAATCATATATAAATATTAATCATAAACAAAGATGAAAAATACACAAACTTAGATCATATTAACCGAAGAAAATGTTCGATTTCAGTAAAATTATGCAAAAATCCACAGAAGCTCTTATAATACTCACGGAGTTGACTTTCATGGGGAAGTCTGTCGGTCTCTTGGACCTGAGAAAACAAAACGGGAGGAAGAGCAGGCAAGGCATTATTGACTTAGCAGTGTACAAAAGAAGCAGGAAGTAAACAACACATCCTAATTAGACAAGCACTGCACATCATTCCTTTGGAGAAGCAAATCCCACATATCTAAGAAACAGTGATTAAAAGCTGACAAACAACACGGTGCAAAATTGAGAAAGCTAGTGAGAGAAAGAAGATAGGAATAAGAAGCCTGAGCATATTGTTTCTTTGTGGCAATATTCAGAACTAATTAAGGATCTCAGATATGAAAGCATTGTCTGTGCATATGTTTTGCAATTCAATTACATTTCTAAAAGACCAGTGTAAGCAGAGTGGATTAAGCTTGTTTGGCTTAATAAGCTGTGAGATACTCTGTCATTAGCTCCCCTAATTGTGTGGTTTTAAAGGCTGGGGCAGGGGTTGCCATAGTTGAGTGCTTGCCTCATTTAGGACATTAAGCCCTTTATTCTATTACAAAATTTGCACCGAAGTTTCACTTCTGTTTTTTTGCCAGAGACTCACAAGGCTCCTTGCCTTGCCTTGCCCAGAGCCCCTGAACTTTGACACGTCAGGCAACAGAGTAGAGATCTGAGAGACTCCCAGAGGTGCCTGGCACTCTCCGATCTTGCATTTCACTCTTTTAGTAGTTAATGAGAAACACCCACAAGGGCGCTTGTGATTTATGACTATTGCTCTGCTCACAATTTCGGAACTCTGAGCACAGTTATAACAAGTCATTTATCCCCAAGCAGGGTCGATCCTGGTGTATTATTACAGCTCTGGAGTTTTAAAAAAAAAAAAAGCTGAATCATCCAGGTGTGGTCATGAATCAAAGCTGTGACAATGCAAACACGATTGTAGCCTTGAGATGAAAGCAATACATATTCACTCATCCCTTTTCAGCACTCATGGTCTCAGGAAGACCTTTTTTTCTGAGAGTTGAATGAATGTGTAATCAAAGCATAACCATAACAGGTATGCTTTTGGTCATTTAGTTTGAATACGCAACTGGTCATGTAAATTTGTACCAAAGAAGAACTGCTGCTGTAATCATAAAGACTGTTCCCAGGATGATTATTCACAATCTGCTCATACTGAACATCCTTTTCATACCCTTAGTACTGTTTGTCTTTATGCTCCTACACCTGTGTATGATTTATATGTGTGTGTGTGTGTGTGAGAGATTTATAATGTAACTATCTGTTTTTTTTCCTCATTAGGGATTCTGTAAAGCTGCTTTGTGACACTGTACATTGTTAAGCGTTGTACAAATAAAACTGAATTGAAGTGTTTTATTAGCAGTCATATGATCACTGTAATTACCAGCAAAGCAATTGTTATATGGATCATTCATTTTTTACAAATATAATATTTCAAATATATTTTAAACCTGTCAGCGTTCATGTCATTTCACCATCGGTCATGTAAACAAGTTGAGGGGGTTCAGTTGTCATGGAAACAAAATGACCTCACCAGCAGCTCCTAACATCACCGTTTCCTTTTTCATGCCATCATTATGTGGGGAATCGGTAGTGAATGTGCCTAACAGGTGAAAGACATGACCGAAGGCAGTAGCCTTGACTCATCTTCTGTAGTCCACAACGAGTATTCATTTAGCAATGTCATATTTGTGATCTACAGGAATAAGAGGCAAATTTATTCATAGCCAGAGGAGACCAAATCATCCCTAATTTGATTCATTGCCAGAGGTGAGTAGCAGACATTGACTTAATTAGACTCAGGAGCTTAAATGAAGCCCACTGGTTTCCTACCCTCACCTTCACCCACACACAAGGCAACACCAGCATGTGGGTGACTGCACTTTTAACAATAGACATTGTCACAGAGCAGAAATCCAAATCCAGATGTAGATTTAGATCCCTACAGAACAAAGAGCTGATACTGGCAAGTAAGAAATTATTATAAAAAAGTAAAAAAAAAAAAAAAAAAAAAGTAGTCAGGATGGGAATACAATGGATCCAAGGCCAGGTCTGGTCCGGTCTGGTCCATGTCACAGCATCATGGAATAGATGTAATAATCACTTTCTGGACATCATTAAAGGGTTTTTGGTTATGTTGTTAAAAATAGAATGTCGAGATGTGAATGTGACATCTTAGGCATTCAGGAGAGCTGGGATGTACTGATATAATCTATAACCAAAGGCAAAGAAATGCAGGACAGGTTCGTTCTCTCTCTCTCTTACTCTCTCTCCCTCCCTCCCTCATTTCGGTAGCCAGTGGAGCAGAGAAGAAACAGCATGAATCAGAAAATGTCATGTCATAAGGATACAGTATAGTCAAGAGACCTCATGTCCTTATTTGGAGGAACAACAGGGTGTAAGAAAAATCTGTTATTCTCTATCTGCTCTTCCATCTGACCATAAATTACCAAAAAAAAAAAATATGAATAACATTTTATATATGTTATATAAAAATACAGTTTATATTGATTTTACTTTATAAGTACATAATCATGAACAGTCTTTACTTCTTAATTAAGCCTTAATTAAGATTAAGCC